>NW_022900926.1:82527308-82529553 GCF_012274545.1 Fukomys damarensis | reverse complement strand
TTTTTTTTTTTTTTTTTTTTTTTTGGTGCCTATCAAACTTTGGTCCTTGCACTTGTGAGGTGGCACCACTAAGGTAAATCCCCAGTCTGGTTAGAAAATTTCCTGATACTGGTTCTTTCAACCTGTGAGCACAGGGTATCTTCATTTTTTGGTCTACTCTCCAACTTATTTCAATATTTTATAATTTTCATTATAGAGATCTTTCACCTCTTTTAGTCATTTATTTATTGCTAGACATTATTTATTTGTAGCTCATGCAATTGAGATTGATTTTTTGATTTCTGTTTCAAATAGTATGGTATTGGCATGTTAGCAGTGTTTCTGATTTTGTATGTTGATTTTAAATCCTGAAACTTTGTTAAATTCATTTATTAGTAAAAATAATTTTGGGGTTTTCTCTGTGTTTTCTGTATATAAAATTATGTTAACTACACACAATGAGAATTTGACTTTATTTTTTCCAAATTGAAGAACTTTTCTTCTTACCTTGCTTTCTGGTTATTATGTCTAGTTCTATATTGAATAAAAGAGTTGAAGTGATTATCCTTATGTCAGTCAACATCTTAGAGAGAGCTTTCAGAATTTACCATTGTTGTTTCCTTAGGAATGGCCTTTAATGTTGAGGTACATTTCTCCTATACATAGTTTGTTCACCCTTTAAGAGTAGGAAACAGTAAACTGCCTGTTGTAAAAAAAAATATATATATATATATTTTTTTTTCTCATTGAATTTATTGGTACATTATAGGTATACAGTACAGTTAATTCACCATTAGGATCTTGTACCTTTACATAACAGGTCTTGGTTCTCATTTTTTTCCCCTTATCCCTGCCCTCCTTTCACCCCCTCCTTCCTTTCCTATTTGCAAATACTTTATTTCCATTTTTTCATTTTCTCTTATTTTTTCTTTTCCCTTATTACCTTTCCCCTACTCTTCCCACTTCCCCTACACATTTAGCCCTTTTCTTCCTATTTCACATGGCCAATTATCTCTTTAGGATCTTATGTACAGTATAATTTTTCACAACAGAGAATCTATTCGGTATTTATATATATGTGACTTATTTATTTCACTTAGGATTATATCCTCAATATGTATCCATTTTCCTATGAATGAATCTAGTTTCTCATTCTTTATGGCTGAGTAGTATTCCATTTCATAGAAAACCCACATCTTCTTTATCCAGTCTCCAACTGATGGGCAAATGTGCTGTCTCAAAGTTTAAGCTATTACAGACTGTGCCACTATAAACATGGGTGCACATATATCGCTATGGTATGATTCTTTTAATTATTTTGGAAAGTTACCCAGCAGAGGGATGGCTGGGTCAAATAGAACCTCTAATCCTAGTTCTTTGAAGTATCTCCATATTGATTTTCACAGTGGTTGCACCAGTCTGCACTCCCACCAACAGTGGAGAAGTGTTCCTTTCTCCCCACAACCCCTCCAGCATTTGTTATTGTGTGATTTCTTGATAGCAGCCATTCTTTGTGGATGTGAGGTGGAATCTCAATGTTGTTTTCATCTCCATCTCTTGAATGACCAGTGATGTGGAACATTTTTTCCTATATTTACTTGCTTTTACTTCTTTGTCTGAGAAATGTCCATTTATTTCAGATGCCCATTTTTGTAAAAATATTATAAAAGGTATAACAGCCCTAATAACACAGTATTGGAATAAAACATGTAAATAAGCAGTGGAAACAGAATAGAAATACACTCACACATCCATAGCCGATTGGTTTCTGACAAAGGTAAGGCTTTGGAGAAAGGACAGTTTTTAATTGTGATCGATGCTAGGGAAAGAGGATGTCCATGTGCAGAACAATGAATGAGACCTTGCTGTGGAACAAGGACGTGAGTTCTCTCGTGGAACAAGGTGTAGGAACTCAGACTGGGAGGGTGTGGCATGGAATCACCAAGCAGCCTCCAGGGAGGTTTCTGGAATGCTTCCACTTTTAATAAGTTCACCAGCAATTATAAAGTTTTGAAAGAGGGAGTGGCAAAGGAGGAGTAATATATTTGGGTTGACAGGATTGGTTATTGCAGTGTCTTTGGATGGACGATGCAGGCATCTGACTGGGGGGACAGGTGAGGCTATAGCTGGACATAGACAAGGCTCAATGCATGAGCTAGGCCTCTACTAGGAGATATACAAGTGGTACACCTGTCCTAGCCAGGCTGGTACCTCGCTGACAAGACCTCTGTCTCAAAATAGATTAATATATAATACAATTAATTAA
>NW_022900926.1:82523276-82527068 GCF_012274545.1 Fukomys damarensis | reverse complement strand
ATATCCAGAAATATAAGACAAATCTAAAACTACTAGAAGAAACAGAAAAAGTATTTCAGAATATTGAAATCAGGAGGGACTTTTTGTATAGGACCACAAAAGCATAAAAAACAAAAGCAAAAATATGTAAATGGGATTATTTCAAACTAAAAATCTTCTGCATGGCACAAGAAACCCTAAACAAAGTACAGAGACAGACTATACAATGTGTGAAAATATTTGTAAACTATACTTCTAACAAGTGCTACTAGAACATGTAACACCAAAAACTCAATAACAATAATAATCTGATTAAAAAATGAGTAGTATAGAACCATAGATATATTTCAGTGGTAGAGGACTTGGCTATCATGTGTGAGGCTGTAAGTTTGATCCCCAGTACTACAAAAAGAGATGAAAAAGCATAAAAGGGCAATAGACTTAAGTAGAACTTTCTTAAAAGACGACATACCAACAGCCAACAGGTCTATGAAAAAAATGTTCAGCATCACTGATCATCAGAGAAATTCAAACCCAAACCGCAGTGCAACATCACCTAACCCAATATGCATGGCTGTTTTGTCAAAAAGACTATAAAGAATGGCCGGGATTTAGCTCAGTGGTGCCACTGCCTGCCTCACATGCACAAGGACCCAAATTTGATCCCCAGTACCAAAAATCAAACAAACAAAAAAGACTAAAGAATAATGAGTTGTAACCATGTAGGGGAAAAGGTAGCCCTTGCATACTGTTAGTGGGAATATAAGTTAATACAATTATTATAGAAAACAGTCTAGAGGTAACCTCTAAAATGAAAAATAGAACAGAATGTAATCTAAAATTTCCACTAGTAGGTATAGATCCAAAGGAAATGACATCAATATGTTGAAGAGACATCCATTTTACTATATTCTTTGTAGCACTATTCATAATAACAAAAAATGCAAACAAATTAGGTTTCCATCAACTGATGAATGGATACAAATACGGTAGATATACAAACTAGAATACTGTTCATCTGTATGAAAAAATGGAATCCTGCTATTTGATACAATATGCTTTGAATTGGTGATAATTTGTTATGTGAGATAATGCTGGGTTAGAAAGACATGAACTTATGATGCCAACCATATTCTCTATTGAAAAAAAGTTGATCCCAAAGCAATTGAGAGTAGGATAAAGTTTAGCAGAAAATGGATAGTATAGAGAGTAGTGAGAGATGGGGAGAGGTTGATCAGTGGGTATTAAGTTACAGTTAGATAAGAGCAAGATGTTCTAGTGTGCTATTGCATGGTATGATGAATGTAGAGAACAAAATATATTGTGCATTTCAAAAAGCTAGAAGAAAGGATTTTGAAAGTTTACACCATAAGGAAATGATAAAAGTTTTAAGAGTTAGATATGTTTAGCCTTAATTAAATATCACATAATGTAAACATCTATTGAAATATCATGTTATTCTAATTTTGCTTTTATGTATCAGTTTATAAAAGAATTTTAAAGACTCAAAATCTGTGATAGTATTTAGTACTGAGTATCACCCTCAATCTGCCCTATACAGAAGCTATTGATTGATAAGATAATAAATAGCCTCATTTTCTTTCTTTCTTTGTGTGTGTGTGTGTGTGTGTGTGTGTGTGTGTGTGTGTGTGTGTGTGTACTGGGGATAGAACTCAGGTCCTTGAGCTTTTGAGGCAGGTGGAGGCACCACTGAGCTAAATCCCCAGGTCCTCTTCTCTTTCTTAACAAAGCCCCAACACCTTTCTTATCTATTCATTACCACTCAGAGGTTTTTATCTGTCATAAAACTCAAATAATTTTAGGTTTTTAAACTTAGTTATCAGGGAGAGGAATGGAGACGGAGGGTAGAGGGGCTCAATTGAAGCTGGAGAACTCAGGAAGAATTTTCACGGCTACAGGAAGATTTCCTAGTGTGTTGCACTACACTGGACATGGGAGGGCAAGTATGTTCCCTACAGGTAGGAGAGGCCCACAGGAAAGGCTCTATTCCAGCCCATCCTAGCTGTCTATTATGACCTTTCTTGGTCCACCTATCTAGAACTGCCTGCAGATATTTTTTTTCTGGAGCTTGGTGATATTGCTTCTCTAATGTTAGGTTGCTTCCTCCCTCCACCTGATTTGGTTCTGAGATTTTTATGATAATTTTACCTCAATTTTATCTCCATCTCCAAACTATGTGATTTAGTTCATAGGTGATGTTTCTAACATTTTAAATCCCCTGTGAGTTCCTTGTGTGTGTTAAAGGCCACTAGATATAAAGATATTTGGAGTAAATGTTTACTGAAGCCAAACTATTGTATAGAACTCCTTTTTTCTACTTTGCTGATCTGTTGATATAGGTTGGAATAGCTGTGTGGTAGCAAAAAGGACAAATGTCCTGGACATGAACAGTAGATTTCGGCATGACTAGCAGGGATTTCTGGACTAGTCAATAACAGAAAACAAAGCTTAGCTGCCCTCTGGCTAAGACTGACTCTGTGGTACCAGAGCAGAGCTGTCCCCCGGAAGTTCTTACTCTGGGATAACAGGACAAGGATGCCAGTTGTGGGTAATTTTGGTACTAAGATACAGGGCAAAGCTCCAAAACATAGGCAGTCTGTTTTGGGAAATGAGGTGGGCTGCGCATACAGCATGACCCCAAGCTGAAGCAGCCTGTGGCCTGACCTTGGCTTGGAACAGAATGTACACACAATGTGACCCTGGCTTGAGGAGCCCTCTGCTTGAGGTCTTACATCATTTTGGGCAGGCTGCACAGTGTGACTCTGATGCAGAATTGTTGGGCTTTCACTATGACCCCAGGATTGGACAGCCTGAAACAGCATGACCCTGGGATGGGGCAGGCTGAACAAAAACCTGGCATAGGGGGACTAAATAGAATCTCCTCTTTTTCTTTGCTTTCTTCCTTTACCTCTTTCCAGAAGTACACAAGGGCATGCAGTGTATTTTATTTTATTTTTTTTTTGGTACCAGGGATTGAACTAGGGTCCTTGAGCTTGCAAGGCAGGCCACCGAACCGCTGAGCTAACACCAGGATTGGAGCCTGAAACAGCATGACCCTGGGATGGGGCAGGCTGAACAAAAACCTGGCATAGGGGGACTAAATAGAATCTCCTCTTTTTCTTTGCTTTCTTCCTTTACCTCTTTCCAGAAGTACACAAGGGCATGCACAGTATTTTATTTTATTTTTTTTTTGGTACCAGGGATTGAACTAGGGTCCTTGAGCTTGCAAGGCAGGCCACCGAACCGCTGAGCTAACTCCCCAGCCCATGCAGGGTATTTTAAGTGACTGTGGGTAACTCAATATTTGTTCGTAGATATCACATTTAGGTTATATTTTGTGAATTTGGGACAAATTTTAAACAGGATTGTGCAAAGGTTGGCTGTTTTCCACATATAAGTTGAAGAATAAAAAACAAAGCCTCCAACTTGGTTTTGTAATAAGGAGAAATAGTGATCAAATATCCTAGCTAGCAATTTATAACCCCTCTCTCTTTCCCTGTTTTAAATCTTATTGGTTATAAGTTTATTGCGCTAAAAGGAAATGGTACATATAGTAGCTTAAAGTATTAATGGAAACATTGATATGAATGTAGCTTTTTAGGGTATCTTCAAATTAGTGATTGTGATGTACTTTGCCTTGCACTTGTTGCCCTGAACAGCTTTATCTTTTCTCAGTCTCTTTTGCTTGCATATGAATTTTAGGAATGTTTGCTTCCTTTCTATGAAGTATGCCATTGGTATTTTCCTTGGAGTTGCATTAGATCTGAATAACGGTTTTGAGGGTATGGTCAT
>NW_022900926.1:82469067-82517376 GCF_012274545.1 Fukomys damarensis | reverse complement strand
GTGTGTGTGTGTGTGTGTGTACTGGGGATTGAATTCGGGTCCTTGTGCTTGCAAGGCAGGCCACCGCTGAGCTAAATCCCCGGCCCTAGCCTTATTTTCTAGTGGCCAGCTTTGAATCATCTTTTTAACTCTTATGCCCAATTAATTTGTCATCTGCTCCATATGTTTTCTGAAGTTGTTTGCAGTAAGGACACATAACCATATAATAATTGAATAGACACTACAACCTAAAGTTTTTCAATTCTTATCTCCTCTCCATTTCATCTTTGACTTATCTCCGCATGAAATTTATCCTTACTTGGAACCACTTGAGGAGATTCATTCTGCTTTGATATCTATCTCTCTGGTCACTTTTCTGAACCCTTTAAAAACTGTTTTGAGATGTTTCAAAGAAACTAACAATGTAAAAAATAATATAACAGACACCTGTGTTCTCACTACTAAATTTAGGAAATTTTAACATCTAGTCATTTATTTGGTTTGGCTCTGTTTGGATTTAGTCTTCTTTGTCTTCATCTGCCCTTAAAGTTGTCTTCCACATAGTTCTCATTATTATTATTATTAGTATTATCATTATTATTATTATTATTTACAAATGCTTTCTCAGAAAATTATATGCAGACACATGACTATACATAGATTTATCCAAATGAGACCGCCTCTTAATTTCAAAGCCCATGAGTCTTAGAAATCTCCATATAAAAACTCCACAGATACCTTAAATGCATATCATATGTACCCCAGTCTAGTTTTTTGGTCCACTGTAGTTCGGCAAGGAACAGAAGCTGTATATTAGGAGAGTGACCCTGAAAGGTCTCTTTTCTTTATTCAAAACTCCAGAACCATCTCAGTGGCTCTCATTGTAAAAACACATGCAAGCTCTCTCCATCATGGCTGTATGCCTCAAACACTTAAAACAGAAAGGTCTTGATTGTTTTATGTTAGATCCTCGATCAGGCCAACCTCTTTATCTCACTTTTATAAGCTAATCAAAGTGAGGAGCTTTATCATCACAAAATAACTCTTTGCTGACAGTAAAAGAAAATGAAGATTTCAATCTACCACAATCATCATGTGTTAGTTCACTTTTAGTAGAGTGACTTCTCAAGCTTCTCTTTGGGACCATAATAGCAGCACTATGTTGCTTGACTCACATATTAGTCTTCACTTAGGCACTGCATCAATGCTTATTGGAAGTTTACCATATATCAATAAGCACCGATGTGGGTGATGCAAATTTGGCAGTGATCCATGACAATATGTATGTATGTGCGTAAAAAAGGGTATATGTGTGTTTATATGTGTTTGTGTGTGTATATGAGGGGAAATATTTTCCAAATGGCAATGAAATATGTGACAAAAGACAATTTGTATTCCTTGGTTTACTTTGCAATCTCAGAGAATATATTTGGATATTCAAGTCTTGTAAGACTTGCTTTGAGACATGCTCTGAGAGAAAGAAAAAAATGTTATGGTCCAGTAAGTGCAAATACATCTTAACCTCTTCTGTTTTGAAATTCACAAGGCAATTTAGCCTTCTAAAGATTGAAAAATTATGGAATAAAGAAAGTTTTTAAGCCTTGTTTAATCAAACATGTCTACATGTTCCAAACTTATTTTACCATGAAACATTTTCTGCAGTAATAGTTATTTACTGAAGTATGTTTAATATTATAAAACAAAGACCCCCCCAAAAAAACAAATCAACAATAAACCAACCCACCCTTTGGAGTATATTAATCTAGAGTTCATTAATTGCCTAGCTCCATGTGATATATCACAGGCAAAGATTGTGACAATATCTTCAGACATCAGAGAAACCAGCCAGAACTAACTGTCTGCCCTATCACACAAAACTTGGGTCTTTGGTAATAAACTAAATAACCAATGGTGTCAGCATAAATTACTTCTATATCTCCTGCTCCTGAAACACACAGCCAAATCTGTTCCCTCATGCTTTGATTAAAAAAAAAAGAAAAAAAAAAAAGGAGTCTGCACCAAGTGCTAGCAACAGTTTTGTGAGAGGACCAGATAGTAAATATTTTAGCCTTCTGGGCTACAATTACCCTATTGTAATTAGTCAGCTCTGCTATTGTAGAGTGAAAGTAGTCATAGACAACAGGTAAATGGGTACTATGTGAATGAGTGTAACTGTGTTCATATATATACAACTACAGGCTAATACTATGGCTTTATGTGTTATAATGCACCATCACTTTCTTGAAGAGTAATGAACAGGCTATGAAGGATTTTAAGAGGGTTAAGAAAAAAGGGTTTTCTTATCAGCAAAATTCTCTGTTTTTATGTGTGCATATGGACAATAAGTTATGTGAAAATAAGATGTAGTTGGATTAATATATTGTTTCCATGTTAGCTAAACATCTTTCACCTCTCCAGAACACATCTCAGTGTATTGAATATAAGCCATAATCATACAATGGGCTTGTATTTCCTTCAATTTTCAACTGTAGAATCTAGACCCAGAGCTAGTCCCTTTCTCAATATAGTTATTCAAAGTGAAAATAAAACACTTCATTGAAGCAAATACTTACACAGCTTTGTAAAATAACTTCACTATCTCATTGAAACCCTAGGAACAACTCTTTGCAGCAATTACTGAGTGCTTTACCTGTAATGTGTAGGGAGTGAAAGAAAACATTTTAAATTACCTGCTGCTTTGTAGCTAATCATGGGCCAGTAAAATTTCAGGATTGTACAGTCTTCACTGCCCTCACTGTACCATCAGAAATGCTAGGGCAGAGTCTTGGTTACATTCTGACTTGAAAACAATGAGCTAGGTAAGGTCAACCATCAATAACAGCTCATACAGCAGATGCTGCCCTCTGCCTAACTTCGTATGAACCTCGGGCTTCTCTTACATGGCAATCATTAACATTGATACTACCATCTCAGCTATCACGTCTTGCATTTGTAAAAGTCTTCACGGAGTGATTTTTTTCTCCCTATTTCCATCTTTAGGCCTGGCTTTCCCAAATTCTACCTTGAAGCCCTTTGTTACAATCCTGTTTCTGGGACCAGTTTCCATTTTTGTATTTCAAATGGTTAAGACAGTAGAACCCAGATAACCTCAGATGTATGAGGCCTGTTATATAAAAGAGGCAACAGCTCTGCTTTCATGCTCAACTATTCCATTGCTTCTGACTCTGTTAGCCTCTTAACCTCTTTATCTGCATATCTCCTTCAAATTCCTATTCAAAGAGGATATGATTATCCAGGATATTCACCATCTTATGTAGTTACCAATCTTCATTAGCATTTGGATTAGATGTGGGTCTCCTCTCCAGTTGAAGCGGTTTTCTTGAAAGAACTTGATAGTGCTTTGCTAGTCCTAATGATGAGCCTAGCAGCCTTTCTGAAAAGGAGGCACAACTGATTAGTGCTGGTGGTTAATTTGAGACCTGGCCATTTAAGGTGTATGAGCCTGAAAAAAGAACTTAGAGAATGAGAAAAAGAAGACCAAAATTTCAAGGAAGAAATTATTAATGGTTCCAGCAACAGTTGCTAGTATATTACTAACTGCTAAATCCAATGGGTGACATTTACTCTATTTGAATTATTTGCAAAGTTTGATAGGACTGAAGCTGTCTTCTTTCCTTGATTATGCTTTTCCCTCTATGTCTTCTCATTGTCAGTTTATAATTCCTCTTTTCAACTCATAAAAGCTTCTGTTCCCACGGTTGGCTTTTGCCCTGTGTTGCATTCACATTGGCCCTGGCTATCCAGTTACTGTCCATGTAGTGCATTACTAGGTCTACAGCTTCAGTCATATCTTTCTTGAATTCTAGCTCCACAAACTTAGATATTTTTCTGGGCCTCAATATCTATCTAGATACATGGAATTCAAACTCAATCTCAGAAAGGGTAATAAGAGCTAAACTTTTTATTATCTTGAGAAAACCACTCATTCCAATCAGAGGATGATTTGTCTCTCAGGGACAAGGATCGGGGTGTAGAGATCAGCAATATTGCTAAACATTCTACAGCGTACAGGACAGTCTTTCACAACAAAAATGAGCAGTTCTAAGTGTCAGTAATGCCAAGGTTGAGAAACCCTGCTACAGATGTTTCTTATATATTGCATATGGGAATACTGTGATTATCTGCCATATCAATAGCTACAAATGATAAATCAAAAAATAATAATTAGAAAGGAGGCCTTGGAATTAGGATCCTCTATTGGAGTATGAACTTTGTACTTATGAGGTATGTGACCTTTGATAAGTTACTTAACATATCCTCATCATTAAGGAGGATAGCAATAATCCCTTTCCCATAGAATTGCAGTGAGAGGGCTGGGGATTTAGCTCAGTGCTTCTGCCACCTGGGGAAGGACCCAAGTTTGATACCTGGTACAAAAAAAAAAAAAGGCAATGAGAATTAAATGAATTAATATGGACATGGTGCTTAGAACAGTGCTTGGCTTCCCAATAAATATATCTAATATTTAATATTTTACTGACTTTCTGATTAACTTCTCCTTCACTTTTTTTTTCTTTGTGGTACTGAGGATTGAACCCAGAGTGAGCTATGTCTCTATATTTTTTTAGATATTTTTTTGAGACAGAGTCTTGCTGAGTTACCGCAGAGGGGCTCAAAATTGAGATCCTCTTGCCTCTGCTTCCCAGAGTACTGGGATTTAAGGTATGTACTACCAACCTTCTTTATTTTTAAATCACTGCCATTATTAGTACCTTATTTACAATGACATTTTTCCTAAGTAATATGATGCTTTCTTAGTTGATCGTCCTTAGCTTGCTCTAATTACTCCTTTATATACTTGTCACATAGTGCTGTCTCTAAAGCATAGTGGTGACTGTGTCACTCTCAAGTTAAAATTCTTCAAATGTTTTATTGTTAACTCACTCAAGCTCTTCCTTACAGCCTATACTCCACATTTGCTAAGCTACTTGTTATTACCAAGTTTATCATGCTTAAATTTTATTCCCCCAAAGCAGAACAACTGACAGGTATGAAATGTGTATTATTCATTTAAAAATGTTTAAAAGTTAAATATAAAGTCAATGGTTATGATGAATCCTTGTAAGAATAGAATGAAAACTGATGTCTGCCTTCAAAGAATTTAGTTTTCCTTTTCCTATTAATTATTATTTAACCACTATTAGTTTGAACATAATTTTCTAATTTCTCTTCCCAGACTTATTTTGTAGAAAATTTTATTTGAATGTTAGAGGTTTTTTCTGTTTTGTTTTGTTTTGTTTACCCGGACTTCGCGCTTGCTAGGCAGGTGGCAGAAGCACTGAACTAAAACTAAATCCCAGACCCTGATTTTTAGAGTTTTAGTGGTATACTTTTAATAATGTGAGATATGCTGTGAGTTAACCTGTTAAGGGTCAAACAATTTAGGGAAATGGGTGTAGCTCTACAAGCATACTCACCAAGAACTATGATCTCAAGGTCGATTATTAACATCCCCTAATATATCACCAAATAGATAGAAGGTTAAGTATGAAGTTTGGTCAACTTTTGCCACCTGAAATAGGAATTACTGCCATTTCTCAGTACTCTACATTCAGTTATTGTTATGGTTTAGATCTAAAATGTCCTACAAAAGTGTCGTGAATTCCAAGGTGGATCCTCCTCAGAAGAGGCTGGTCACTGAAGTTGTGATCTTGTCCTCCGCTCTTCTCCTCTCTTCAGCTAACTGGGTGCCACATGTTGAGCAGCCTCCCTCCACCATGCCCTTCTACCATGTTGTTTCTGCTCCAGAGCCAACAAACGATGACTGAACTTCCTAAAACCAGGAGCCAAAATAAAGCCCCTCTCTGTTTTAAATTGGGCATGTCCAATATTTTGTTCAGAGATGAGAAAGTGACCAGTAGTGTTATTTTCTGAATACATCACATTATTTGATTAGCTTTTGGTCACTTTTGTATTTGTAACAATTTTTAATATATGCAGAAGTGATATACATTAACTGTTTTATGTGTGTGTGTGTGTGTGTGTGTGTGTGTGTGTATAAGTAGAACTGGAAAATATAAACTAAATTATTTGTTAATTTTATTCTTACAAATTACTTCTGGACACGGACATTTAATATTTAATGTGTTCACTCAGCCAGATCCACCAAAATATTGGTGTACTCTAAGATATGCACAGACCTTATGTTGATGCTATTTTATTACAATGAGAAAAAATGATCAACTTAACATTTCTGGGATTACTATTTTCTTAGAGTTAAAAGGTCATCAGTGAGTGTTTCTATTTTAATTTTGTAGTACTTAATAAATACAAATAAAACTGTAGATTTAAATAAATTTTGAAAGCACATTAAACTAAATTTAATATACTTTAAAACTGTTATAAACTCTGAAATGAATCCCTGATTGTGCCACATAAATTATCAAAATAAAAAAATTTCCAAAGGTGATGAAGAAAGTGACAATCCATTCTTATACTGCAAGCACAACATAAAGTCAAAGAGTTTTGGTAATCATCAATTAGGGCTCCAAATCTGAGTGATTTAGGACAGATTAATTTAACTTAAAACTTTTCCCTTCTACATCCTATATTTTAACCTATAAACAAGGTTTACTTGTATCTGAGGCACTTCTTTATATTAACAAAGAAACCAAAATAATGGAGTATCTGGTATGCTGTCTTTATTTTCCTTATACAGCATGCAATATAAGTAAAGTTGAGCTCATTATTAAATGAGATATGATATAGAATTAAATATGTGCCATCAGCAATACATTTTATATTGTTGTTATTATTAATTTAGATTTTCTTCACTCATTAATTTGAGACAACCTTATTGTACGTGTGAATACTTCAAGAACTTGTCAAACGTTTCTTCTGCCATCCTTGAAAGGTCAAAAATAGCCATGTCACTTGTTCAAATGTAATTAGAGATTTACAGGGATTGTATGCACGCTTCCAGTAGCTTAGAAGTGGAGTGGTATCTAACAGCGACTGGCCCCAAGAGACATTCAGAGAGATGTGAACGTAAATACAAAACTATATCACATCACATACTCTGCTGGTCTTCTTTTCAGTTTTTTTCTTTTTCTTTTTCTTTCTTTTTATTTTTTTGCTGTCATATTTTGGAGTTTACATTTTTGAACTTTCCTCTGATTTTAAGAAAACATTTCTCATAGCCTTATAGCATCAACTTGGTATTCTTTATTTCATATTTATCACACATGATCCATACTTGGATCATTAAACTGAAGGACTTGTACAGTCATGATATTTAATGAAGCATGTTTGAATAATTATGCTAATTTACAAAGTACTAGAATCAAATCAAGTGATCAAAGTTTTCATGATTGCTATCATGTGTTCTTAACTCCCATGTGCCACCTTCACAATTTGTGGCATGCAGAAGCCTTTCTTAGGGATATGTTGAAAATGGTTATTAATCGATATTACACATTAGAAAATTTTCATCAGAAGCAAAATGAAATTTATGTTATGTCTTTGCAGTCGACTGTGACTGTGAAAGTAATATTGTGCTGCCACACTCTTGCCTAAATACTGCCTATAATCAATACTGCATTCTGCCTAGACAGAGAGCTGAATTTTTATCTGTTAAATGTGTGAGCTTGGGGCAGTGATGTGTCTGAAGTGGTTTAAATCTGAGATGTGATGTGCTTCAGGGAGAGTTGATTGACATCTTTGTTTATTGAAAAGTATTACATGAACAACAAAACACAGGCAGAGGCGGAACACTCCATTGAAAAATGCAGCTATGTTATTTTTCAATCCTGTGTGGGCTACCCCTTTGAAGATTGTCTGATATAATAAAGCCAAAGAATATAAAACAAGCAAGAATCCTGATTCAACACTCAAAAATTTAGACAAAGATGACTTTTTGGGGGTTGGGGTAAAATCTTTTCCACTATATTTTCTTTGCCCCGACATTCTATAAGGATAATTATTTCTGTAGAATTGTTACATGTAATGTTGCTCTCTAATTGAAAAACTTGAATATAAATTCAGAATTATTTAATAAGTAAACAATTTGGAAAGGGTTAAATATTTTTGTTTCCTCTATAAATGAGAAAAAGATGCTAATGACACTGATCTTAAAACAGTACAAATTAAGAATAAGAAATTAAATTTCCTTTAAATTTTACGTTAAAATAATTATCCCCCTCAATGCAGTTTGCCCATGTTTTATTAAAGCTTTATTATGTCAAGGTAAATAGAGGTTAATGCCACTGTTACTTCTTCCAATGAAGTATTATCTTTAATCTTGGTTTAATAAAATAGTGGAAAATTGCACAGTAGGGGTAATTACCATGGGCTAATTTAGAGAGTAGTAAAATCCTTTACCTAGTATATACTGTACTTAAAAATAGAAGTAGTCTTAAAAAAACAGAAATTGCAATGTAACTCGGAGGAAGTTTAGAATATTTCTATTCACAATTTTAACTACTTATTTAATTAAGTAGATGTTTAGTGAGTACCTATTATGTGTAAAGCATTGTTCTGGCTCTACCAAGAGTATAAAAAGTTATAAACATGGACTTTCTCCTTAAAAAGCTTACAATTAAATACTTGGAAAAATACTTAAAAACAAATAAGTGGTTATAATGTGTGCTATACAGAGATATAAATGTCTTTGCCTTGGATGATCAGAAGAAAGAAAGATCACTTTAGGCTGGGGATTAAAAAGGGGACATCTGAACTCTCTCAAAGAATGATATAAAATGAAGGACGTGTCAGAATGAGAAGGATATTTTAGAAAAGAAAATGGGAACAGCAAAGAACTGAGGTCAGAGTAGTAGATGTTCAGTCAATAGTGTCTTGCCCATTTTAATCTTTAGCAGGAAAAAAATTCACTACATAAGTTTAATATATATGTAACATATATATTTATGTATATGTACATATACACATCACATGTACAAAGTTATATAGATCACATTCACTGGTCATGTACTGTAAACATTATTAAACATATGCAAAAGTAGGAAAATCCTAATGTGAAAACTCTTATGTTTTCATTTCTCCTTTAATAAATTATCTTGTGTTATTTGAAGACTGTTGCTATAGTACCAGTTGTACAAATATAAAAGAACTATGATATAAAAGAGTATGAAGACAGAATTATAAACTTAAAAATTATATTTATTTGTGGAAAGTCATGAAAACTAAGGATTTGAACCTGGAGTATTGAAGAATAAAGTATTATTAATGGAAAGACATAGAAAAGGGAAAATTTGGGAGTAGAAATTAAACTCTATTTAGAATGCATTAAGATGGAGTTTCTGGTATGATATAAGTAAGAAAGGTTGGAAAAAACTGGAAATTAACATATGACATTCAGAAAATGGTTACTTACTGCTTTGCTTGCTTAAATATACCAGTTACCCAAACAAAGTAAATTGATATTTTAAAATATATTCAACTGTTCAAAGACATCCATTCCTTAAAGTGAAGTGAATAACTATTCAAAGTTACTTTCAGCTTACCCAAGAAAGCAAGTTGGATAAAAACTTTTGGACTCATTATATGCATAAAGGAGAGTTGAAGACCTCCAACTGATCACTGTCATCCAATAAGTGACTTACTAAACCAGTTTCAAACCCTCACTGAGGTTGGTTCCCAGTATCATAATTTTAAATTATCAGTTGAAAGTATATAGTTTTGCTTTCTTGTGTATATTGGCAATTTTAAATGAACCAAAATTCAGTGAAGGGAAACAAAGAGTTTACTACTTTCTTTGAGAAATGAATTTTTGAAACTGGAATATGCAAAAGGATAGAACTCATAGATAAGCTATACGAACAATATATAATATGTCCTCCCTGCCTTACTTCCTTCACAGTCATCACAGTCATTCTATCCTGTTCCAATTTTGTCATTATTTTTCTTCATGAAAAAATCTTGTGGGTCTTTGAGTGTGTATGGGGAAGTTGTCATGTAGAGGTACAAGATCCCAACAATGAATGTAACTGTACTGTATCCCTAAAATGGACCAATAAACTCAATTAAAGCTGAAAAAAAAGAATAATTTTATGATCATTTGCTTTCCTTTTCCTAAATTCCAAAATCATTATTGCCCTAAATTCCACAGACTTTACCTGAAGCATGGTGGTCATTGGCATGATCATATTTTCCACAAAATATTAAATGTTCATTCTTCCTTTTAGATGAGCTTGAAGAACATTACTACTGTCACCTGTCACAAAAGGTTTTTCAACCCTGCTGCTTTGGTGAAGTGGTATTCCTTACTATTGAGACCCTTGTGCTACTGAATAGCAAATCTAATTTCAAGACCTCATGCTATGGAAATCTAAACAACACTTGGCTCTATTTTGGCCTTTGTGAAGTCAGAGAAAGAAAGTGGGGGGGGTGGATCATAGCTCTTTCAGCCTGAAACTCTATATATAGTCAGTCTCAGAGAGGGAAAGATTTAAGCAGTCCTTAGAGGGACTTAGAAAATTCCTGTAGAATTATTCAGGAATGAGTACAAAGGGTAGAGGAAATCAAATGTAAATGGTGTTCCCCTTTAATTTTCCTGTGGCTTGTATTCTGAAACAAGCAATTGTACATTGGATGACTTGTGGATGACGAGCTGTTTCCTTCTGTCTTTCATAAGCCCCTGTGATAGGGGTATATAAAGATCTGAGTGAAGATCTGAAGCTATTATTAAAATGGAAATATTCAAAGCATGCAGGGACCTGTGAGAGTCTGTTCTGGTGACATATTAATGTATTTGAAAGGATATTAAAGCTTAACATAGAGAGGAAAGTTCTAATGGCAAAATGTGTAGTTGCTTAACAGAATTATACCCAGAACTGTATGTATTAGATCTACAATACCTCAAATATTACTGAGTGAAGCTGTACACTGGTATGAATGCTTTTACAGTTTTACAGTTTCTTACTGGAGGTTTTGGTATTCATAAGTACAAACATTTTGTTCTGATTTCTTCTTATGTAGAATAAATCAGTAGTGTTTCTCACCCTTGGGTCTTAAAGATATGCTATGTTTTACTATATTTGAATAATATGTAAAGTTGTTTTTCTACAACAAATGATGAAACCATCCCTTACATTGGTGATTGGTATGGAGAGGTCATTTTAACCCATGATTAGTATAGGTCATGACTTTAAAGTTGGATATAAGAAACACAGCAGAAAATTGTATCAGCACCAAAAAAAGACTGGATTTTTTTCATGGAAGAGCTGACCTCATTCATATATTAAAAAAATGGAATCTATTCAGTATACAGAATTTTTTTAAAAAACAGCAACATAGGCCGGAGGATCCCAAACCAATAATGTGATTATGCTTTTTGGTAGCCTATCTGAGTCACTATTAGGTTGCATTCATGACTGTTTTTTGAATATTGCTTAGTAAAGGAGGGTACTTTTGATCATTTTCATACTTATGGATACCATTCTACATTAAATATTCTAGACCATTCCAAAATGGCAGGAAAAACACTAAAACCATTGCTCTAGTTTAGTTTAAGGTACTATGCAACAAGATAGAATAAGAACTGAGATGTTTTCCCTTAAATACTTCACAGTTCATCCAAGGATATTAAAGTTATATTACAACAACATGAACATTTAAAATACCATATATGAGGCAGTGCTAAATATAGAAATGAAAATCACAGCTTAAAAAAAAGATACAAGGCAAAAGAAGAGCAGAGTTGGAGAGTTTATAATACAGTATTTGAGTAAATCATCTTATGAAATAAAAAATTTTCTTCTATAAGTTCTAGTATGGGTTTAAAAAGTTTAACACTTAAAACTTACAAAATAAATATGACTGCCATTTTAGACTGCTTCAGGCCCTCACACTGTGTTCACCACAAGCTAAGGCTCTGGATTCTTGAGTAAATTGCATTATTCAAAATTACTGTGAACAGTTAGATTGCAGTTTGGAAAGGATTGATTATGAGGCAGCCTGTGCTTAAAAGTAAAGTTGTGGAAAAGGCAGGGTAGAAATTCACATTTCTCAATACATTCCAAATGATGACCCAAAATGAAGAATGAAATATCTGTAGTACTTAAAGCCAACTTTGTCAATTTATTCATTTGTTACTTAATTTCTAGAGAAAAAGGTTTGTTTCTTATGATTAAATAAGGAATGTTTTAAGATGTTTCATTTGAAATGAAGAATGAAAAGGACTGAGAATTATGTTTGTAATGTTAATTGAGTGATCTCCTCCTACCACTTCTCTCTGTTGTTCGTCCTATTATGCCCTTTCAAATAGATGATCTCTTTGTTGACTTCATTTTATAACGATAGGGAGTATAACATAACTAAATTCTTATGCTTTATAATGTCATAGAATAGATGTAAATCCTGAGGTTTTCTATTTGTCTTTTTTTTTT
Source organism: Fukomys damarensis (assembly GCF_012274545.1). Lineage (NCBI taxonomy): Eukaryota > Metazoa > Chordata > Mammalia > Rodentia > Bathyergidae > Fukomys > Fukomys damarensis. The sequence goes on along the minus strand of NW_022900926.1, from coordinate 82,505,032 downwards.
TTTTTTTTTTTTTTTTTTTCATTTTTTTTTTTTTGTACCAGGGATCTAACTTGGGTCCTTGCGCTTGCAAGGCAGGAGGCAGAACCACTGAGCTAAATCTTTGGCCCTGAGTATTTCTATTTGAATTTGCACACAGTTTTAACTCTGATCCCATCTTTGTTAACTGTTAAAGGAGTAATAGTAACTATACCCTGGGGGTTTTGTAAGAATTTAATGCGAATATATATATTATTTTGTTACAAAAGGAGAAAAGAATGCATCCAAAATAGGCATATTGGTAGGACAGGAATCACAAAAAGAACAGATCAAATATAAAATATATAACTTCAGTTAAAGAAAATTATTTTCAGACTCTTCAAATCTAGCTACATGCCTAATATCTATTTGAAATGTTTTGAAGAGACACATTTATGGGGATTTATGGTTGATAAATATGCAATTCAAAAATATGCCAGGTGAAATCTAACCACATGAGAAAGTAATGCTAATTTCAGACAAGAATGGATACAAAAATTCCATAAAAAAGAGCTAGAAAGCATTGTTCTGTAATTACAAGTTTTCAAACATAAGCAAATAATAATTCTATTTTGATGTACTTAATAGCATTCCTCAAAATATTAAAGGACAATGTGACAGAACTACATGAACATTATTATTACATAATTATTGAGTAATTTAAATAACTAAGAACTGAATGCTAAATCAGTCAGATAAAATATCAGTAGACTATTAAAAATTAAATAGGCTAAGTTCAATCTAATACACATGTTTGAGGTACTTCCCCCAGGAATTGTGATGTATTTATATTTTAAACACATCTAGAACATTATGAATATTAACAACAGACTAGGCCATAAAACCAACCTTTACAAATTTCAAAGATTTATGACACAAAGTCCACACTCTCAGATTACAATTAATTGTTATTAATCAACCACAAAACTACTAAACATTTGGAAGTTAAAAACGGTGTCCAAATAATTTACAACTGACAGCATAATTTTGGAAATACTACAAATCAAATCTTTTTTGATGCAGCTAAAATGGATTTTAGACAGAAATATATAGTCTTATATGCTTACATTAAAAATGAATAAAAGTCTAAATTTCCAATTTAAGCAGTTAGAAAATATTAAAACAGACAAACAATTAATGCAGGAAATTTATGTTATATCAAATATTTATTAGAGGGGATCCACAAGCCATTTAAAACTAATGAAGCAAGAAAAATTCTAGAAAAAAATTAATCTGAGAAGCATAAAAGACCCCTATAAACAGTATTAAGAATATTAAAGGTGATATCACTACAGGTATATATTAATAGTAGAGTAAGATACTAATAAATAATTTTATACCAATATTTTCAACTATATAAAATGGGCAAATCACTGAAAATACACTTATCTAAACTAGTTTAGAAATTAGCACAAGAAAGGAATCTAATAAGCAGATTACTCCTGAAAGTAAGTGCAAAAATTCAAAGCAAATCATTTTGATTTACATCCGGATGTCCCACAAAGCCTCATGTTCTCATAGGTGAGGCTTTTGGAAGAGAAGATTGGCCTATGGAGCTCTGTACCTGTCTTGCTGTTGGGAGGAGTGGTTTGGTCAGACTAGGTGGCCTTGAGCAGTGTGATGTTCAGTGTGTATTTGTCTTCCCAGGTCCTCCCTTCACTCTCTGCTTCCTGGCTTCCATGACGTGAGCAGTTTTCCTCCACCGCACCCTTCTGCCATGCTGTTTCTACTTTGGAGCTGGGAGACAATGAATTGAAATGTGAGTCAAAATAAACCTATTTCCCTTTAAGTTGTGGGTGTCAGGTATTCCGTTCCAGTGACATACATTAAAATTATTTTGGAGTCGCTCCAGAAATATGTACTTATATAACCTTAAAAATGAATCGTACAGTTAAAACATAAATAGTCAAAAGGAGATAAGTCATAGGATTATATCTTTTGATGCTGGAGAAGTATTTGGTAAAATTTAATGGAATAGAAACTTAGCAAGTTACAAATCAAATGAACTTACTAAGACTGATTTAAAACATATATACATACACACACACATATATATGTACATACATACATATGTATATATAGTACATATATATATATATGCTCAAAAATGTATGTGCTTATGAGAAAATATTAAAAGCATTGTTTTTAAGATCAAGAAAATATAGGACTCTTTACTACCAAATAACACTATTATTTTGCCATAGCAATGTAGGTTTTCCATAAGTACTGTATATTAAAACCAAGGAGTGGATAGGGAGTAAGAATCACTCTGGGAATTAGAGACCAGCTGTTGACTCTAACATCTAATGACAAGTAACATTCCAGGATGCAATGATGATGTTGATGCTAATTGTAACCACCGTTATGATGATGGCTTTATTCAACAGTTTCAAATGATTCAATTGGAGTATATTAATACATTCTTCCAAAATGTTTTGTGTGCTTGCCGTGTGCCAAGAAATGAGAAATTACTTCCCAGTAATCAGAACAGTTGGTGTTTTAAAAGAGTAAATTCATATATATGCTTCTTTTTTTATAGGCTGCTTTAAATATTTCTAAAATAGTTTTATTTTTTTATTTACTAAATCAATATATGGGGCTACATTTTACAAGACAAGAAAAGAAAAGGCAAAAGGCAAACTTAAAATGTCTTAAATAACTTTTTCCATTGAAGACTGGGAACCACTTTTTCCTAATTCCAGAGGGTAAAATGGAATGAATAGGTTAACTTATATCATATCTGATTTCTAACAGGTTTAAGAAAGCATTATTTTATGAAAAAATGTTCCAGTAAATATAATGCAAGGACAACTATTAAATTTTTATTATTGTTTTTGTTATTAATCATAATATGTCTTTGATTCACCTTTCTGGAAATAGCGATAAAATTCTTCTGTCTGTTGAAGCAGTGTTACACGAGTTTTTCTTTGTCACTTTAATTTTACTAGCCTATATATGTGCACTGCATTTCATCTTATGAAAATCATTCCAGTGTGTCCTCTCATTGATCTTGGCCATCTATCTTATTGATCTCCCTATTTCACAGAGACTATCCTACAATTTAGTCTCTTGAAGTTCTTCCTGTGATGTTTGTTTTATTGTAAACTGTGGGGTCCTTTTTCATTCTAAATAGATTTAGTTGTTTGAGTAGTTTCTCAGTTCACAACAAAATTGAGCAAAACATAGTTTCATATATATCCAATCCTTTCATGTACACATATGTGCACACATACACAGCCCTCCCTATCATGTCCTGTACCAGAGCGCTATGTCTGTTAAAACTGAGCAATTTGCTTTAACATCCCATTGTTAGCCAAAGTCCTTGCTTTCTATTAAGATAGATTCTAGGTGCTATACATTCTGAATTTTGACAAATGTATAATGTAACGACTATTGAAATATTGTGACCATCCTAAGTTTTTGGAATCCAGGACAAATAATTGAGCGGGACAAACAGAAATAGAAATGAAAACATAGATTTATTAGCAATAATGTACTCCTCAGTGTGGGAGCAGGGCTGTGAAAAGAGCTCATGACCCTGCAGACACCAGGTGTCAGAGCCTATATGTGGTGTTTAGTGGGAAAGTGTAGCTATTTAAACTGGCATAGCAATTCCCTCTAATCAGGGATAGGTCTCCTTTCTGTTGGAACATGGAGTTTTTGTCTTAGGGGCCTTGGAGGAACTACTATGCTGCTGAAAACCCATTGGGATAGTGGTAGTGGTGGTCAAAAACCATAAAGTTAATGAGATTATAATTAAGTATAATTGAAACGGGTCGTATTTGGTTGTTTTTGACACTCTATTGTATATGCGCTCTTAGGCATGGCTTAGTTGTAGAAGTGGATGCTCTGTAGCTTTTAGACAGCTTAGCTCTACAGTTTTGCCATTTCCAGAATTAAGGGTATGTAGCTTTTTTAGACTATTATTGTTCTCTTAATCTAAACATTTAAGGTTTCTTATGACTTTTCATGGCTTGATAGCACATTTGATTTTGGTACTGAATAGTGTTATCTAGTTGTACTACAGTTTATTTATTTACCTATTAAAGGACATCTTGTTTATTCCCAAATTTTGGCAATTATGAATAAAGTGGCTATGAACATATTTGTGTATGGTTTATGTAGAAATATTTCCAGTAGCTATGGCTAAGTGACAAGGAATGCAGTTACTGGCCTGTATAGTAAGAATTGGTTTAGTTATATAAGAAACTGCCAAGCTATTTTTCAAAGTGACTTTACCATTTTGCATTCACAATAGTAATGGGTGAAAGTTGTATTGATCATCCTTACTAGCTTTTGGTTCTATTGGTATTCTGGATTTTGAATATTGTAGTAGGTCATTGTGCTTTAATTTACATTTCTCTAATAACATAGTGTACAGAATTTTATCATATGTTGTGTCTGTTCAGGTCTTTGTCCATTTAAAAAAAATTTAAACTGATACACAAATACATAAATATCGTATATGCGAAGGAAGTACTCTAATGTTTTGGTACATGTTATACATTGTATAATGTTTATATCAGGTTAAACATCTCTCAAAAGTCATTTCTTTATTGTGAACATTTCCAAAATTCATCTACCTTTTTGGACTATAGAATATAGAAAAGTACATGTTGTATAATGTAGCGTATCAGAGCTTCTTGACCCTATTTCACTATAATTTAACATTCACTGATCAACCTTTCCCCATTTCTCACCAGCCCGTGCTATGCCTACCTTCTTTCAACCACCATTCTATTTTTAACTTCCAAAACATAAATTTTTAAAGATTATTATGTATGACTGAGATATGTACATATATTGTATATACAATATATAATATTGTAATTATATTGATGTGTCTGGCTTATCTCAGCATAGTAATATTCAGTTACATCCATGATGGCTAAACATGACAAGATTTTATTTTCCCTCTTTTGGGTGCCAGTGTAAATGGTATTATGTTTTTAATCTCAAATTCTACTTTATTATGGATGCATAGGAAAGCAATAGACTTTTATATATTAACCTTGTGTTTTCCCATCCTACTATAACATATTACTACTTCTGGGAGGCTTTTTTTTGGACTCTGCAATTATCTTCATAGAAAATTATATCTCTGTAGATTTTTATTTCTTCCTTCCCAGTTTGTGAACCTTTTTACCTTTTTCTCATCTTACTTCATTAATTAGTAGTTATAGTATGATATTGAAAAGGGGTGGTAAGAAACTTCACTGTCTTTTGACAATATGAATTTTCATAGATGCTCTACATGTAGCTGAAGAAATTTCCCAGTCTCCCTCTTTTACTGAGATAGGTAGGTTTTTAATGTGTAGTACTTTGAATCTTACAGGTTCCTTGATGGGCTTCAGATTGTTAGCCATCTAAAATTTTATGCACACATGTATTCTCCCATTGAGAAGATGAGATTTTCTACATGAGCTCTATTTAACCAAAATTTTAAGAATATTACTTACGTTACCTTTTCATGATTTCCAACATAATTTGTTGAATCTATCTTTCTTAGAAGTACTATATCATGGTAAGAGAGTCAGGAGGGACAATTTCCTTGAATCTGTTTAGTTACTTTAGACTTTACCTTATCTCTGTCCATTGTACTTCAGATCCCTTTGTGTCAAGGAGAGATGTGAGGCACAAATATCGTCTTTCTAAAATACTCCACATTTCTTGTAGTTGGTAGATTGTCTAATTTTGGCATTTGTTAGTGGAATTACCAATTTGATCCATGTGATCTCTTTTTAGTTCTCTTCCCCATCTCTCTCATCTATAAAATAATCACAGAGAACAAGATATAGAGAGTGAATTCTTTCAGGGATTAGATATTTAATAGATTTGCTTCATTAAATTTATATCTGAGCAATCACTATTCATATTAAAATTAATTTTAAAAACATTTTGTACTTGCTCATACAAGTGATTTACAATTTTTAGATATAAATTATGATTTAAAATTTCCTATCTGACATTTCCATGAATTTTCTCATTAATTTTTATTTAGCTCTAATTCTTCAGCTGCACCCTCATTTTTTAAATGCTCTTGAGAGAATCTGTTAATTTTGCTATTTCTATTTCTTTGTTGGAGAAATGTCTGTTCATTTCAGATGCCCATTTTTGGATTGGGTCTTTAAATTTGGGAGGTCTGATTTTTGTAAGTTTGTAAGTTTATATATTCTAGATAGTAGACTTTTGTCTGAGGAACATCTGGTAAAAATGTTTCCCACATTCTGGGTTGTCTCTTCACTCTGTTGTGGTTTCTCTTGCTGTGCAGAAGCTTTTTAATAAGAAGAGATCCCACTTGTTGATTCTTTGTGTTAGTTCACATGGGACTGAGGTTTTCTTCATGAAATCTTTACCTACACCAATGCTTTCAAGCGATTGACCCAACCTCTCATCCAGCCTGTTTACTGTTTCTGTTTTAATATTTATATCCTTGATTCATTTTGATTTTAGATTAGTGCATGGTGAGAGATACAGGTCTAGTTTTAATCTTTGGCAAGTTGAAACCCAGTTTTTCTAGCACAATTTATTAAAGAAGCTATCTTTCCTCCAATGAAGGTGTCTGGCTTCTTTGTCAAAGATAAGGTGGTTGAGTATATCTGTAGTTATTTCTCCATCTTCTAATCTGTTCCACTGGTCTTCAGGTCTGTTTCTTTACCAGTATCATGGTGTTTTCATCACAGTAGCTTTATAGTATAGTTTCAAGTTGGGGATTGTGATACTCTCTATCTTATTGTCTAGAAATGCTTTAGCTATTCTAGGTCTCTTCTTGTTCCAGATGAACTTTTGGATTGTTTTGTCAAGCTCTGGAAGTATGCTGTTGGAATGTCAATTGGGATTGCATTGAATCTGTATAGCTGTTTTAGAATTATGGCCATTTCACTAAGTTGGTTCTTCCTACCTAAATTGGTTCTTTCCCTTCTGATGTCCTCCTCAATCTTCTTTTCAAAGCGCTGTAGAATTATAGTTTTTCCCACCAGATAAACTATCCGGTATTTACACATGTGTGACTTATTTATTTCACTTAGGAGTATATCCTCAAAAACTATAATAGTACATAAGATCCTAATGAGATAATTAACAACATGAAATAGGAAGAAAAGGGCTAAAGATGTAGGGAAAGTGGGAAGTGTAGGGGAAAGAGAAAAAGGGAAAAGAAAAAAATATGAGAAAATGAAAAAGTGGAAATGGTGTTTGTAAATGGGGAGGGGAGGAGCGGTTGAAGGGAGGGCAGGGACAAGAGGAAAAAAATGAGAACCAAGACCTGTCATGTGGAGGTACAAGATCCCAATAGTGAATGTAACTGTGCTGTATACCTAAAATGTACTAATAAACTCAATTTTAAAAAGTACTATAGATTTCAAAGTAGTGTAGTGGTCTTTGATTTCTTTAATTAGGTTGATTCCTAGGTATTTCATTTTTCTGGAGGCTATTGTGAAAGGAGTTATTTCTCTAGTTCCTCTCTCAGTGAATTTGTAGTTCATGTACAGGAAGGCTATTGAATTTTGTTTGTTGACCTTATATCCAGCTACTCTATTGAATTTGGTTTGTAAGTCTAGAAGACTTTTGGAGTAGTTTATGAAGTTCCAGCAGCATCCTTCACAGAACTCGAGAACAGTCTAAAATTTCATTTGGAACAAGAGGAGACCTAGAATAGTAGAAGCAATTCTAGGCAATAAAAACAAGGTAGGGTGTATCACAATCCCCAACTTGAAACTATGCTATAAAGCTACTGTGATAACAGCATTAATACTGGTAAAGAAACAGAACTGAAGACCAGTGGAACAGATTAGAAGATTCAGAAAAAACTCCAGACACACTCAGCCACCTCATCTTTGACAAAGAAGCCAGACACCCTCACTGGAGAAAAGATAGCCTCTTTAATAAATGGTGCTGGAGAAATTTGCTTTCAACTTTCCCAATATTAAAACTAGACCTATATCTCTCACCATGCACTAAACTAAAATTCAAACAGATTACAGATATAAGTATTAAAACAGAAACAGTAAACAGGCTGGAAGAGAGGTAGGTATAACTCTTGAAGATATTGGTATAGGAAAAGATTTTATGAACAAAACCTCAGTTGCTCATGAACTAGTTTTTGGGGGTCTTCTATATAGGGTATCATGTCATCTGCAAGTAATGGCAATTTAACTTCTTCTTTTCCTATCTTTATTCCTTTTATTTATTTCTCTTGTCTGATTGCCATGGATAATGTTTCCAGATCTGTATAGAAGAGGATTGGTAAGAGTGGACATCAAAATCAATAAATGTAATACACTATATTAATAGAACCATATTATCATCTCAATAGATGCAGAAAAATGTTGGACAAAATCCAACATACATTCATGATAAAAACACTCCAGGAATTGGAACAGACCATCTTTATCTCAACCTGATAAAAGCCATCCATGAAAAACCAACAGCCAATATCATACTAAATGGTCAAAAATAAATTCTTCATGCAAGAAACTGTTAATTTTCTAGTGATGTCTGTGTGATCATTGTTAGTAACTAATAAATTTTAATTACTAGAAATAATGTAGTTCACAATTCTATTTCTCCTAATGGCCTCCCTGCTAGTCTCTCTCTTAGGATGGTAGATTTTAGAAATGATGGGAAGCTTCAGTTTGCCTTTCATGTGAAAGCCAATAGGGAAGACGGAATGCTTCTCACCTGCATGGGAGTAAGAGTAATGTAGCAAGGTAATGGTATACAATGGTAAAGCATACTACATAGAATTCCTGTTTGTAGTCTTTAAACTTCAGTTTTTCTTTTCTATAATGCTACATGATAAATATACTCAAGGCTCAAATACACCTTAATATTTTTCACTGACTTTCTGTTAGTCTTCCCCTACTCCTGGGTTTTGACAGTCTCAACATTCACTGGTCTGTAAATTCACTATCTGTGAGCATCTTGAACTGATTGTACTCTTTTGCTCTGTATTTACTGGGATGTTGTTTATACTCTTCTCTCTGCTTTTGACAGTCAGAGACCACTACAGACACAGATGAGTAGCAAACTTTTCAGCCCTTAACCTGTTATTCCCTAACAGCATGATTTGTGTGTTCTTTGGAAGCAGTAAGGGACCTATAAGTGTTTTTGCTAAAATGAAGAAAAAAAAAAAAGCTAAGTCAAAAACAGTGAATCTTCATTTGGGCCTACAAATTACTAATGGGTAACTAAAAGCAGAACAAAGCTTAACCTCCATTTTATACCCTTGACTTTAAATCCTTGAGTGAAATACCTTCTCAGCTCTGCATATAGGCATGTTAGTCATTTAGGGAATATTTGTCTAAAAGTTTACAAAGCAAGGTTTCGTAGCTCTAAAAGTTGCATAACCTAACTATTTTATTCCCCTTCAAGACTGAGGATACTGAAATATGAGATTGACAGGGACATTTACCTAGGCTCAGAAATTTCTGGTCAATACCATAAATCTATGGTCACTTTGGATTTCAGCAGTACCTTTCAAGCACTAAGGATTTCTCCTGGAGCCGTCTTGCAGAAGCTGATCTGAGAAAATGATTAAATAGAATCTACCCAACTCCAGAAAATCCATAAAACCTGTTCTGCTTCTCTTGTGAAGGCCAGTCTGATCCTCTTCATCAGTCCTTTGCTTCCCTGATTTCCTCCAGCTGTAGTCCTTCTTCTATTTTCTCTTACATTCTGTTCTTAAAGGGACAAATATCAGAGCTATGCCCATTTAAGCTTTCAGTTTCTCAAGCTAATGTCCCTTACAATTTTCTTTTACTTTCTAATTAAAGGTACTGCTGCCTGCAAAATTTCTGCTGATTGGCTGTGTTAATTTGCATAATCACTAGTTTACTTAGATGACTAAATTTAAGAAAGTAAAAGCAAATATGGAGAAGTGACACTGTAACTGACACCCTCCTTCCTTTTGCTTTGCTCTCCATGATTACTTAGCAAAATTCCCCACTATTCACTAATCACTCCTGCCCGATCACGGCATGACCACTGCATGCTCTGTTTCTAGGTAGATCGTAATACAGCATGGACAATCCCTACTCAACTATAGGCAAAGTCAACCTTGACTTGTTATGGTAGGGGAGCTAGCCACCTGAATTTTAAAAAACCCTAGACAAAAAGCTCTCTTGGCAACTCTTTTGCAGGCCCCTCTTGAAAACTGGAAGCTTTCTTTCATATACTTCGAATAAACACTCCTTTTAATGGCTCAATTTTCTGCAATTTAATTCTTTGACTTAATGAAACAGCAACCTGATTTGGACAGTTACATGTTGAAAGGTGAGTGGCTAGCTCCAAGGTAGAAATGAAGGGTGTAAAGGAGAAAAGTTGTGCAATTCATGCCATTTGGAAGCAGAGCATGAGAAAAGAGGTAAAGGTGAAAGGTCCAGGGACCAGATACAGTCTCCAAGGTCATGCTCTACTGATGTAACCAGATCAACCTAGTCTTGTTCTTTAGTCTTGCAAGTAGATCAAGTTGATAATCAACATTAAACCTTTCTGATTAGTCTCAGCTGATTTGCCATTCTGATCCTAGAGATGTGGATATTTATTATGATACTATTCCTGATTTATGTCATATAACATATGCATTGTACAATTTATGATGGTGATGCTTAATATTACCTCTATTTGTATTGCTGTTCATTTTCTGTTTATTAAGGTTTTTGTTATATTTTAGGTATACATTATGATCACATTCATAATTGGTGATTTGTACCTGTATATTATATATCTTGGTTCTTGTTTTTCCCCGTTTGCCTTCCCTTTCCCTATTTACAAATGATTTGTTTCTGTCTTGTCCTCTTTTCTGATTTTTTTCTTTCTCTTCTTTCCTTCCCCCACTTCCCACCCTTATTTTCCCTTCCCATTTGAAACTTTTCTTCCAGTTTCCCAATATCTATTTTATATTTTGGTCCTCATTTGCACTTTCAGTTTCTCACACCAGAGAAACCATTCAGTATTTACTTATGTGTCCTATTTATTTCACTTACGAGTATGGCCTCAAGGTTTATCCATTAAGCTATAAATGTCTCTAGTTTTTCTTTCTTTGTAGCTAAGTAGTACTTTATTTTATATATAAAACAATCAAGCAAACACATCTTCTTTATCCAATCACCAGTTGATGGGCATTTGGGCTGTCTCCAAGATTTGGCTATTACAAACTGTGCCTCTATAAACATAGGTGTGCATGTATCACTGTGGAATGATGATTTTAATCTTTTGGGAATATACCCAGAAGGGGAATAGCTGGGTGCAATCCTAGTTTTTATGATCTTAGTTATTGAGCAAGATCCACATTAATTTCCACAGTGGTTGCACGAGTCTGTACTCCCACAACAATGGAGAAGGATCTTTCTCCCATAGCCCCACCAACCTTTGTTATTGGTTGATTTCTTTATAGCAGCCATTATTTCTGGGGTGACATGGAACCTCAGTGTTGTTTTCATCTGCATCTAAAGAAAGACTAATGATGCTGAACACTTCTATGTTTATTTACTGCTTCTTCTTCATCTGAGAAATGTCTATCCATTTCAGATGTCTATTTTTTGATTGGTGTTTAAATTGGGGGGTCTGATTTTTTTTACTTTTTATATATTTTAGATAGTAGTTCTTTGTCTGAGGAGTAGCTGGCAATTTTTTTTTCCACATTGTGGGTTGCCTCTTCACTCTATTGGTGGTTTCTCTTACTGTGTAGAAGCTTTTTAATAATAGGATACTAGTTGTTGATTCTTTGTGCTACTTCACTTGAGACTAAAGTTTTGTTTATAAAGTTTTTTTCTATGCCAATGTCTCCTAGAGTTCCACCGAATCTCTCTTCTAGCAGGTTTAGTGTTTATGTTTTAATATTTAGACCTTTGATCCATTTAGATTTCATTTTAGCACATTTTAAAAGATTTTGGTCTAATTTTAATCTTTAGCAAGTTGAAAGCCAGTTTTTCCAGCACCATTTATTAACGAGGCTACTTTTCCTCCAGGGAGGGTTTTTGGCCCTTTGTCAAAGACGAGGTGGCTGAGAATGTCCATAGTTATTTCTGCATCTTCTAGTCTGCTCCATTGATTCTTGAGTCTGATTCTTTGCCAATACCATGCTGTTTCTTTAACACAGTAGCTTTGTAGTATAGTTTCAAATTGGGGATTGTGGTACTCCCTGCCTGTCTTTGTGCCATAGAATTTACTTTTACTATTAGTCTCTTCTGGTGCCAAATAAATTTTTCGATTTATTTTCTCCAGTTCTCTGAATTATGCTGTTGGAATATCAATTGGGATTACAATGAATCTATATAACAGTTTTGGAAGTATGGTCATTTTCATTATATTGGTTTTCCTACCCAAGAACAAGCAATGTTCCATTTTATGATATCCTCTTCTGTCTTTATTTAAGCTGTCATTTTCAGAGTAGAGGTCTCTTACTTTCTTCAATAGATTGATTCCTAGGTATTTTATTTTTGTGGATGATATTGTGAAAGGAGTTTTCCTAGTTCCTCTGTCAATGAGTGTTGTTTGCGTTGTTGTTTGAATCTCGTGTCTGAGTGTTAACCTTGTATCCAGCTACTCTATTGAATTTGGTTATTAAGTCTAGAAGACTATTGGTGTAGTTTTTGGGGTCTTCTATATAGAGTATAATGTCATCTGCAAATAATGACAGTTTAACTTCTTCATTTTCCATCTTTATTCCATTTATTCCTTTCTCTTGTTTAATTACTGTGGCTAATGTTTTCAGAACTATATTGAACAGAAGTGGTGATTGTGGATATCTTTGTCTTGTTCCTGAGTTTAGTTTGAAAGATTTCAGTTTCTGACCATTTAGAATGATATGCACCTTGCTGCTGTTCTTAACTTGTTTTGTATCTTATTGCTATTTATTTAATATGAGAGTTCTTAAGCAATTTATGCTTATTAATCTTAGCAGGAATGCATCATGAGTTATTTTAGAGAAGTTGATTGTTAATGTGCTCTGTAGGAGCTTACATATATGAAGATTTATTTCTTTACTCTTGTTTTAATTTTGGTTAAGTATATAATATTGATAGAGGTTTTGATTGCTATGAAAATACAGACAATATATTATTATTCATTGATGTCTGAAATTACTAGAAGAGACTCTGATTTCTGTTAAGATTATTGTATACAGGCCGGGCAGAGTGGTGCATGCCTGTAATCCCAGCACTCAGGAGGCTGAGGCAGGAGGATTGCCATGAGTTCAAGACCAGCCTGGGCTACATAGTGAGTTCCAGGTCAGTCTCAACTACATAGTGAGGCCCTGTCTCAAAAAAGCAAAAATAAAACAAACAAAAATTATTATACACAGTGAGCTTAATGAACTTATGGAAAAAATAATATCCTACCTATTTTTGTCTTCTCAAAAATATAATTACAAAATAATTATAAAAGCAAATCCTCAAAAGGATGGTTGTTTCAGGCTGAGGATGTAAGTCAGTGGTTCTGCTACCTACCTCATAAGTACAAGTTCCCGAGTTAGATCACTGGTACCAAAAAAAAAAAATTGGTTATTTTCATCAAGAGTAGGTACATTGAAATAAACATACATTTTTTTATTGAGTTTATTGGTACAATTAGGGTATACAGTGCAATTACATTCATTATTCGGATCTTGTACCTTTACATGACAGGTCTTGGTTCTCATTTTTTTCTCCTTGTCCATGCCCTCCCTTCAGCCCCTCTTCCCCTACCCATTTGCAAACATTTTATTTCCATTCTTTCATTTTGTCATATTTTTTTCTTTTCCCTTATTACCTTTCCCCTACTATTCCTATTTTCCCTACACCTTTAGCACTTTTCTTCCTATTTTACATTGTCAATTATCTCATTAGGATCTTATGTACTATTATAGTTTTTCACACCAGAGAAATTATTCAGTATTTACACATGTGTGACTTATTTATTTCACTTAGGAGTATATCCTCAATATGTATCCATTTTCCTATGAATGACTCTAATTTCTCATTCTTTATGGCTGAGTAGTATTCCATTTTATAGAAAAACCACATCTTCTTTATCCAGTTACCAACTGATGGGCAAATGGGCTGTTTCCAAGTTTTAGCTATTACAAACTGTACCTCTACAAACATTGGTGCTCATATATCACTGTGGTATGATTCTTTTAATTCTTTTGGAAAGATACCCAGAAGAGGGACGGCTGGGTCAAATGGAACCTCTAGTCCCAACTCTTTGAGGTATCTTCATATTGATTTCCATAGTGGTTGCACTAGTCTGCACTCCCACCAACAATGGAGAAGGGTTCTTACTCCCTGCAACCCCGCCAACATTTGGTATTGAGTGATTTCTTGATAGCAGCATTCTTTGTGGGGTGAGGTAGAATCTCAGTGTTGTTTTCATCTGCATCTCTCGAATGACCAGTGATGTGGAACATTTTTTCATATATTTACTTGCTGCTTTTACTTCTTTGAGAAATGTCTGTTCATTTCAGATGCCCAATTTTGAATCAGGTCTTTATATTTTGGAGGGCTGATTGTTTTGAGTTCTTTATATATCTCGATAATAGCCCTTTGTCTAAGGAGCAGCTGGTAAAAATTTTTTCCCACATTGTAGGTTTTCTCTTAGTTCTTTTGATGGTTTCTTTTGCAGTACAGAAGCTTTTTTTTTCAGCTTTAATTTTGTTTATTGGTACTTTTTAGGGACACAGTACAGTTACATTCATTGTTGGGATCTTGTACCTCTACATGATAGGTCTTGGTTCTCATTTTTCCCCTTGTCCCTGCCCTCCCTTCTCTCACAGAAGAGATCTCACTTGTTGATTCTTTGTGCTAGTTCCCATGCTACTGAGGATTTGTTCAAAAAGTCTTTTCCTATGCCAGTGTCGTCCAGAATTCTGCCTAACTTATCTTCCAGCAAGGTTAGTGTTTCTGTTTTAATGTTTAGATCCTTAATCTGCTTGGATTAATTTAGTGCATGGTGAAAGATAAGGGTCCAGTTTTAATCTTGGGCAGGTTGAAATCCAGTTTTTCCAACACCATTTATTAAAGAGGCTATCTTTCCTCCACTGAGGATGGTCAACTCCTTTGTCAAAGATGACATAGCTGAGTATATCTCGATTTATTTTTGTGTCTTCCAATCTGTTCAACTGATCCTCAGATCTGTTTCTTTGCCAGTACTATACTGTTTTTATCACAGTGGCTTTGTAGTTTAGTTTCAAATTGGGAATTGTTATACTCTCTGCCATGTGTCTGTTGTGTAGGATGGCTTTTGCTATTCTAGGTCTCTTTGGTTCCAAATTAATTTTTGGATTCTTTTTTTAGTTCTGTGAAATATTTAGTTCTGTGTTGGAATTTCGATTGGCATTGCATTGAATCTGTATAGCAGTTTTGGAAGTATGGCCATTTTGACTATGTTGCTTCTTCCCACCCAGGAGCTGAGGATATCTTTCCATTTACTTATATCCTCTTCGATCTCTTTTTTCAGAGTGCTGTAGTTTTCAGTGTAGATGTATTTTGCTTCTTTTGTTAGACTGATTCCTAGATACTTCATTTTTTTGAATGCTATTGTGAAAGGAATTGTTTCCCTAATTTCTCTCTCAGTGATTCTGTTACTTGTGTACAAGAAGGCTATTGATTTTTGGGTGTTGACCTTGTATCCAGCTACTCTGCTAAAAGTGTCAATTAAGTCTAGAAGTCTTTTGGTAGAGTTTTTTGGGTCTTCAATGTAGGGTATCATATCATTAACAAATAATGGCATTTTAACTTCTTCCTTTCCTATCTTTATTGCTTTAATTTCTTTCTCTTGTCTAATTGCTGTGGCTAATGTTTCCAGAAGAGGATTGGTGATAGAGGGCATCCTTGTCTTGTTCCTGATTTTAGTGTGAAGGTTTTCAGTTTTTGGCCATTTAATATGATGCTGACTGTTGGTTTTTCATAGATAGCCTTTATTAAGTTGAGATATAGACCATATATTCCAATTATTGCAGCGTTTTTATCATGAATGGGTGTTGAATTTCATCAAATGCTTTTTCTGCATCTATCAAGAGGATCATATGACTTGTCTTTGACTCTGTTAATATAATGTATTACATTTATTGACTTACATATGTTGAACCATCCTTGCATCCCTGCAATAAATCTAACTTGGTCAGGATGTATGATCTTCTTGATGATCCTCTGCATTCTGTTTGTTAGCATCTTATTGAGGATTTTTTCATCTATATTCATTAAGGAGATTGACCTGTAATTCTCTTTTTTAGTTGTGTCTTTCCCTGGTTTGGGAATCAAAGTGATACTTGCTTCCAGGAATGAGTTTGGAAGTATTGCTTCCTTTTCAATTTCGTTGAAAAGTTTGCAGAGTAATGGCTGTAGTTCTCTAAATGTCTTGTAAAATTCAGCCGTGAACTCATCAGGACCTGGGCTTTTCTTTGTTGGCAATTTTTTAATTACATTTTAAATTTCATTGATTGTAATTGGGGTGTTTAAAATGTTTTTATCTTCTTTGTTCAACTTTGGTAATTCATAAGTATCTAGAAATCTGTCCGTTTCTGCTGTGTTTTCCATTTTGTAAGAGTACAGGTTCTCAAAGTAGGTATTGATTATCTTCTGGATTTCTGTTGGATCTGTTCTGACTTCACCTTTTTCATTACTAATTGTATGGATCTGAGCCTTTTCTTTCCCTTTTTTGATAAGGTTAGCTAAGGGTTGGTCAGTTTTATTTGTTCTTTCAGAAAACCAACTCTTCAATTCATTTATTTTTTGTATCATTTTCTTAGTTTGCATTGCATTGATTTCTGCTCTTATCTTTATAATTTCCTCTCTATTTCGAACTTTGGGTTTTTCTTCCTCTCATTTTTCTAGGAGTCTAAGATTCATCATTAGCTTGTTTATTTGATCTTGCTCTGTTTTCCTAGTGTGGGCATTCAGTGCTATGAATTTTCCATGTAGAACTGCTTTCATTGTGTCTCATAGATTCCTCTATTTTGTATTGGCATTTTCATTTATTTGTAAAAATTATCTGATTTCTTCCTTAATTTCCTCTGTGATCCAGTGATTGTTCAGGAGAGTGTTGTTCAATTTCCATGTGTTTGTGAAGTTCCTATTGTTTCTTGTGCTATTGATCAGCAGCTTGATTGCACTATGATCTGATCATATACAGGGAATAACTTCAATTCTTTTGCATTTATTCAAACCTGTTCTGTGAGCTAGTATGTGATCTATCTTGGAGAATGACCCATGTGCAGCCAAAAAAAAATGTATATTCTGATTTTTTGGGGTGGAACACTCTATAGACGTCTATTAAGTCCATGCTTTCAAAAGCTTGGTTCAATTGTAGTATTTCATTGTTGACTTTTTGCCTAGATGATCTGTCTATTTGTGATAGTGGGGTATTTAGATCCCCACTACAATTGTATTAGTGCTTAACTGGTTTTTCATTTTACTTAATATTTGTTTTATATAGTTGGGGGCATTTATATTTGGTGCATATATGTTTATGATTGTCATCTCTTCCTCTTGAATTGTTCCCTTTACAAGGATGTAGTGGCCTTCTTTGTCTGTTTTAATCTGTTTTGGTTTGAAATTTACTTTGTCTGTGAATAAGATTGCTATGCCTGCTTTTTCTGAGATCCTGTCACATGGAGAATTGTTTTCCATCCTTTCACTTTCAGTTTATGGACTTTTTTTTGCAGTAGGTGTGTTTCTTGTATACAACATATTTTTGGATTTTGCTTCTTAATCAATTCTGCCAGTCTTTTTCTCTTAATTGTTGAGTTGAGGCCATTGACATTGATGGCTATAACTGATATGTACTGACTTATTATTGTCTTGTTATTCTCCTTTTGTTGACTCTTTTTACTTTTTCGCCTTCTCTTTTTGTTTTCTTGACTTGCCTATTTGATTTGCTCTGTTGGGCCTCATGGTGTTGTTCATTGTCTTTTTCTAGTATATTGTTTAGAATTCCTTGTAGTGCTGGTTTGGTATTCATGTATTTTCTCAGTTGTTCTTTGAGGTGGAAGTATCTTATTTCCCCATCCATTTTGAAAGAGAGTTTTGCAGGATACATCAGTCTAGGTTGGAGGTTGTTCTCTTTCAGTATTTGAAATATCTCACTCCAGGCTCTCCTTGCCCTAAGCGTTTGTGTTGAAAAGTCTGCTGTGATTCTGATGGGCTTTCCTTTACATGTGATTTATTTCTTTTCTCTTGCTGCTTATAGAATTTTGCTCTTCTGTTGTGTTTCTGTGATCTTGATTATTATATATCTAGGTGTAGAGTTTTTTTTATTGTGGCTAGTTGGTGTCCTATATTCCTCACTCATCTGACAGTCAAATTCTTCCCCTCTGTTTGGAAAGTTTTCTGTCATTAATTCTGTGAACAGCTTTTTTTAAGTCATTTGTATTTTCTCCTGCTACTTCATGGATTCCTATCAGTCTTATGTTATTCTTCTTTGCAGCATCTATGAGTTGTTGGATCGATTTCTCATGATCCCTTAATGTTTTTAAGGGACCTATCTTTTCATGGTCACTGACTGCAATCTTATCTTCTATATCTGAGATTCTATCTTTGCATTCTTTTATTCTGTTGTGCAAACTTTCAATGAAGTGTTTAATCTCCTGGATATCTGTTTGAATCTGTTTTATGGATTCCATTTCTTTCCTAATTTGGGCATTTATTGTTTCCATTTCTTTCTTATGCTGGGCCTTCATGGTTTCTATCATGGTCCTGAGCTCATTTATTTTTTTTCTCAGTTTCTGTTCTAGAGTCTCGAATCATGGCTTTCATTTTGCTCACCATGTCTATGGTTATTTGGGAAATTATTTCTGTTTTGAATTTTTCTAGAGTTGTTTTTGCTACTTTCTGTGCTTTGAGTTCAGGGTGTCCTGGTGGTTCACTATCGGCCTTTTCATCCTCATTTACCCTACTGTTTGTCATTGGTGAACTGGAAGTCTGTCTTTGTGTCTTGCTTAAGTGTTTTCTCATTTTTATTTTTGTTGTTGGGCTGTCCTTGGTTTAATCTCTGGTTTATCACCCAAATCTTTCTGATATAGTTGTGCCCTAGCTTCTGGATTTCTAATGACCCACAGACATTCTCATCTTCATAACATCAGATAAAACAGCTCATCAAATAAACCACAATCCTTTATCCCAACTAATACAATCAGCAACACAATATGATCAAGTACAACTTGGAAACTGACCACTTGAGGTAGTCACTAGTTTATTACCCTTAAACCATGTGAATTAAATTGAAGTCAAGAAGCAGTCCAAAACATGTCTTCAGTGAACAAACTTTTCAATGTAGTACATTTATCATTTAGGATGGGGGCCCAGGAAGAGTTAGGATGAGAGGAATAAATAAGCAAAAGAATTGGAGAAGGTTTCAAGTGAAGCCAGAGGACAGAATGACCAAACAATATTCAGGAAATTGCTGAATTCGAGAGGGATAGACAGAGTAGAAGTACAAGGACAAGAATATATCTCCTTAACAGCAATAGGGACTCACTTTCCCTTGAACCCACTGACCCCTGTGTGAGGTAGAATGACAGAAGAAAAGAATATAAAGAAAAGAGAACAACTGATAAAAGAAGAAATCTGAGTTAGGAGAGGATCAGAAACAGAAAGGGAGAGGAGGGATAATATAATGGAGCAAGAGGGTGGGTTGGGGAAAGAGGACAGGAAAAAGAAATAATTTGCAGAGTGGAATGAGGAAAAGAAAGAAAAAAAAAAGGATTTGAAGGGCTTCTTTCAAACTATGTCTCTGCTGTCATAATATGCAACATGTGCAGCCATGTGCAGAACCAAGACCTCTGATCTCAGCTAGCTGATGGCAGAGCCCCACGACACAGATTGATCTTGGGCTGCAAGGCCAGATTGAGTTCCCAGACCTCCTGAAGGATTGAACTCCACACCATTCTACTACAGGTTTCCCATGCCCTTTCTTTAAAGATGTTCAAAGTTGGGAACTCAGAAAAATACCCTTTATGACCACCTCATTTCTACTACGTTTCCCATGCCCTTTCTTTAAAGATGTTCAAAGTTGGGAACTCAGAAAAATACCCTTTATGACCACCTCTGTTTCTGCAGAGTGGGTTCAAAGACTGGCACAATGAGGAAGTGTGGGGAGGGGAGTTGGGGGAGTTGTGGGGGCTCAAGGGCACCCACATGGCTACCTTCCTGGCGCTGGAGCTATGTCAGCTCCTGGTGGGAGAGGGCGTGGCTATCCTTTCCATGGTGGGTCCAGGCCCAAGTAGGCCCTCCTGGTGCTGGAGCGATGGCCGAAATAAACATAATTTTTTATTATGGCCACATTTCACTATGAGTAGGATTGGTAATTAGCCATCAAGTATATCAATAAATGGGACATTATATAGAGTCAAAGAATAGAAATTTGAAGTAGAGTTGGTCATACCAGGGGCAAAACATGTAGAAATAAATATCTCAGTCATCAGAACAACCAACAAGGTTTTTGGAATTAGTGAGAAAGTTGTCTTTCTGTGAGAAACCATGTTCAGATTATGATGAACTTCACGGCTTAGCTATGGAAAAATATAAAGATTATTTGTTCAGCAAGTTATTGCAAATATCACAATCTCTAAATATTTCTTTGATAGTGAGTCCTATGATCTTCTACTCTTCTTCATATCTGTTTATCAAAAGATTGTTTCTCAGTGCCAGGGATTTCACTCAGTGGAACCATGCCTACCTTGCAAGCACAAGGCCCTGAGTTCAATCCATGGTCCTGCAAAAAAAAAAAAAAAAAAGATTGTTTCTCTTTACCACTTCCTTTGTTAATTAATGATTGCACATCTCACTCTTTGCTTGTTTGTTTGTCTTGAGACAGGTTCTCACTGTGTAGTTGAGACTGACCTGGAACTCAGCCCAGGCTGGTCTCAAACTCACAGCCATCCTCCTGCCTCAGCCTCCCGAGTGCAGGGATTAAAGCTGTGCACCACCATGCCCAGTACACATCTCATTCTTTTCACTTTAAAATAGAAATAATAGTAGAACCTAGTACATATGAAAAATAATGCATGGGATATGCTTAGTAGTGAGTCTGGTTGTAGTAAATAGTAAGATCCCATGTTATTCTATCCTGTTCTTGGTAGTAGCAAGTATGGAAAAAAACAAAAACAAAAAAGAGAAAGAAATGAAGCTTTTATTTAACCTATGTACATTGTATGTACATAAAAGATGTTTTTGAAATAAAGAAAATATACTATGTTTTAGAAAATGATGATCACCAAAGGAGAACATTTTAGTCACAATACTGACCTATTTCTGTTTTCACCTACACTGTATTTCCTACAGATCTCGTGAAGTTCTACATTTTAAGTTCCCATATGAATGACAGTGAAACCCACCTTTGCATCTTTATTCCTGATCTCATTGCTTAGCCATATATCTGAATATCTACTTACCTATTTCTGAATTTTGTACAATCAAGTTGAACTCAATAATCAAAAACTTAGCTTCTGTCACCTGTGTTACCTTTCTCATTGGCCCAATTCTAAAAACTATTCTTAAATTCTCTCCCTCCTTTTATTAGCCATACTCATTTTCTATTGATTTCACATTCTAAATAAATCTTAAAGTGAGCATCTTACCTGCATTCTTACCTTAATTTAGAACAATTATTGTCTCCTAATGGATTTCTTTTCCTTCATTCTTGTTGTTATCCTAATCATTTCCCAAAAAAACAGCCAGAATGATCTTACTGAAACTCAAAATTCCTAATACTACTCTTATACTAGAACTCTTCCATGACTTTGCTTGCTTTTAGAATAAAATCCAGCTTCCTAAACATGGCCACTTTACAGGGTGAGATCTGTCCTGAAATCTGCCTGTTTTCAGCATTTACCCCTGCTTTCATAGACACTCTGCAATCCTGATACATTACTTCTGCTAGTTATTTTAATGTGCCATGTAATGCATCACCTCCTGACATTTGAATGTTTTCCACTGTATGCTTCATTAACTCCTGGTTATTTATGTCTCCATTGGTTGCACAATTTTGGGAGAATACTGCCTGTGATATCCCAATATTAGGTGCTCCATATTTAGGTAATAGTATTTAATGTTTGAAATTTGATTTTATTTGTACATAGCCTCTCAATTAAAATCCATGGAAGACACAGCATTATTCTTAGAAGTAATCTTCAAATGTCAACTTTCAGAATTTGTTAGAAAGTTCCTGTACTTACGATTAAAGTAGTAGTTCTCAGACTTTTTGGCTCTAAGACCAAAGTATTCCAGGAAGCTTTTATGTGAGTTATATCTAGCAATATTTATCTGTATTAGACATTAAAATAGCATTTCAAAATATAAAATATCTAGGTACTCTTTTTATTATCTGTCAGAGTGAGAGCATTATCACACATCACAAAAGCTCTGAAAAATTTCTGTGTACATCTGTGAGACAGTGAAAGTGAGATGCAAATTTTACTATTAAATTAGTCCCATGACTTCTCTAAAACTGCCTGTGAGAAGCCTAGGACATCCTGGATCACACTTTGAGAAATAAATAAATAAATACTACAACATGACACTACTTGGCATTCTCAGATTTTGAAAACTGTCATATCCCAAATATTAGTATGGTCTGTTGTAAGAAACAGTAAAAATTATTTTGTAAAGCAAAATCTGGGTCAGTAATAGGCTTTGTATATATACATGGCCTTCTAGTAAATTAAGTTTTAGAAAAAGTCAAGCGACACTTGAAATCTTTTTGTATTACAATACTCAGGACATTTATTATAACAATTTACACTGAGAAGACTCATATATGAGATACCATAATGTTCTTGAAATTGACTTTATTTGAATTTTTCAGAACATCTTGTAGAAATTGTGAAATAGATGAAAAATAAGACAATCTGAAATTTATAAAATGTTGATGCTACTTTTCAAATACAAACATCTTAAAATTATTTGGTTATTTTAAGTATTTTAATTTATATATATTATTTTTTTACTTATTATAAACTTATTTGCATTATGCACATTAATCAGTTTCTTGTTTTGAAATCCCTCCAACAACTCACTTCAAAAATCTTTTCTAATCCATCTATTTAAAATTCTAGTGATACCATTGCTCCCTCCACCTACCAACATTGTTGAAATGCTACAGCCTTGTGATTAAAAGCTACAAATTTTGGGCCAGGGATTAAAATCAGTGGTACCATGTCTGCATTGCAGGCACAAGGTACTGAGTTTGATGCTCAGTACAAAAAACAAAACACAACAAATCAAAACAAAAAAACAAAACTACAAACCTTTTTTTTTTCAATTCACCATAAGTTTGCTTTCAACAACACAGTTACTTGAGTGTGGAGCAGCATGGAGCAGAGAAAGCTAGGATGCATCCTTAAGGCCAATTTTTCTCTGCCCTCTGACTCTAATTTGTGATTTAATTTGAATCTTTAATCAGATAGGTAGATTCTGGATATTATTAATAAGATGTAGGAGAAATATTCATGTGGCTCAGTTATACTTTTTGTCTTCAATACTTAGAAAAAAAAGTTAGCCAATGTAGAAATGGTCTGAAGAAGGTGAGTGAAGAAAAAGGCAAATTTTAACAAATAACTCCATATGTATGTTCCCTAAAGTTTTTCAGTATTTCAAATAACTCTGATTTAACTGAATTTGAGAACTTTTGAGCCAAATGATGTTGTGAATTAATTTACTATGGGACAACTCAAATCTGTTCACTTAATAGTGTGCATCATCAATTGCTGAGCACAATAGAATTAACGAATGCCCAAATATAATTGATCATGTAAAATTTAAAATGAGTATGTCTAGAACTAGAGTGCTAAAGCACGTATCTTGGAAACAGTTATTCCAGATTATAGTAAGTATTCTAGTCTTGGTAAAACTGAGGGTGGTTATATGTTTTGTTATTTAATTTGCTGCAGTGTTAAAATAGATTTTAAATATTTCATTATGGGGATAAAGATATTTAAAAACTATTGATCTGATTCACTACTATTTGAGCATATTACAGGAAAAGGTAAGGAGGAATTATTCTAACATTTCATGTAAACTAATATAACACAGCTTAATTCAAAAGAAAATATTCTGAATTTACTCAACATTAAACTGAAATCAGACTAAGGATAAATATGAATCCACTATTAGAGACAGAGCTAATGAGTGGTCAGCATTTATCAATGAGTGAAGTGTGTACAGGCTGACTTCAAGCTGGTGAGGAAGGCTATTCCTCTTGCACATTTTCTACAAACAGGCTCAGAATCTAGCCGACTAGAGTCCAAGAACATGCTAGTGCACTTCATATTCAATACACAACCTTATAAAGAGAAGAAAAATGAGGCTTGTCCAAAACTCTTACCTCAGCACCCACTGGCAAAAATAAAATGTAAGCTGGGGACCAAGTCTCTTTGAAGCTGATTTTTTTAAAACTCTCTAACAGGCCTCTGGTGGTTACAGATATTGATCGTCAGAAAGTAATCTGTTCAGGTTTGGGGGCATGCCAGTACAAATTGTGGAATGTATTCCTTCCTCTCCAAGGACACGTTGAGCTTTTTATATTGTCCATACTGGTTCACTTGTCAGCTGACTACCCTATTTGACATGAATTATTTTTACATTTTGTGGATGTATATTAAAATATTTTAAAAGTAAGAAATTTTATTAATATAGACTTTTTTTAGCTTGAATCAAAACAATCTTTTCATCTTTTTTAACCCTCATTTTTCTTCCATAATCATTATTTGATTCCCTCTGGCTGCCTGCTACTTATTTGTAGTAGTACCATTCATCCATTGAGACCTTTCCATCTGTCACACAGCTTTGCTTTCTTTCCCCAGAAGCTTTATTCTCCTACTGTGTTGTTTATTTTTTCCCGTTCTCTCATTCATTCTCTCTCTTTCTCTCTCTCTCTCTCTTTCTCTCTCTCTCTCATCTACCAGTAGGTTTCTACTACTTGGACTGAGCACGGTTTTATGCAGGTGTTTTCAGCTTTCATTATTATTTATATCATTAAAATAATGCTATAAAAGTGAAACTCAGAAGAGGGAAGTTTGCTAATCCTTTGAAATGATATAGTTTAAAAAATCTTCATGTAATTATTCTAATATGTAAATATGAAGTTTGGATTAAGAACATTCCAAGATTATGATGGTAAGCAGTTGTAATTGCTTCAATATTTATAGAAGAGGAAGAGAGGCTGATATTTTCCTCTCCATGTGCCTACTCATTTGTTTATTAAAAATAATTGGTAATTAATGTTTTATTTATTATGAATTTCAATGCTAATAAATACATAAAGCCTAAGATTTTGCTTTAGAGATTGCTATGAAATTCTATTGAAAGGTCACATTTTTTGGCTTGAGAATAGATTATAGGAATATATAAAACATGTGCAAACATAATGATTAAGTTAATGAAAGTCTTCATTTTGTTTATATTATTGAATAAATTTTTGATCATATTATGGTGAATCCTTCAAGGATAAGGTTTATTCCTCATTGATGAACTTATTGAGAAGGGTAACCTAGCAGACTATTGAATATTTTCCAGAACAAAATAAAGCTGATAAAATGAGGAAATTTACATTAATAAATGCAAATATATTTATATTATTATAACCTAAAAGAATATTAACTTTTTTGTTTATTAGCTAACATTTTGAATTTAGTTTGCAATATTTTGGTAATGAACTTAAGGGTAGAGTAAACATTCATGATTGTGTTTTGGATGGGAAGCTTTGCTTTAATTTAACACTCATATATTTTGATAGCCACAGTTTGGGAATCAGAACCAAATAAAAAACATGTATTCCATTTAATTAGAAATAATTTTATACTGTTTTTGAGGCCTGCAGATGACCAGGTCCATATGTATCAAGCTTCCATGGTTGTGCATGGTCTGTACGCATTTGGGAATATATGTTAAGCAGAAGCTTTTGTTAGTAAAGGGCTTACAATTTATCCGAGGAAGGGAAAATACTGTCTCTTCTCTTTTAGTTTCCTGTGTGGCAAAGAACATTGAGAATATGTTTACTGAGTAATGATAGTTTATACTCTCATCACATTTGGTTAGAATCTGAGAAGGAAAAATTCTTGAAATAATTTAAATAGTGTTTTAGGAATGTGTCTATATTAAGGGATAGAATAAAATTAAGAAATAGTAAATAGGGATTTGCAGGACTTTAGAAGAATATAAGACTTTTTATAGGGGGGTGGCAGGATAGAAGAGGTATAATTGAAAACTTTAATAATTATTGATTCCTAAGTCTATGTCAGGCCCTGAACAACAGGTAATAAGCTACAGTAATTTTCTATAAGAAACTAATAATCTAATAATAGATAGAAGTCATTTAGAAAAAGAATTATAGTCTAAAAGACTGTATAAAATATGCTGATATGTTTTGTTTTAAATTGTGATAAAAGACACTGATGTCAGAACAAGCTTTGTATGGAAAACAATATAAAAGCTGGATGAACTACAAAAAAGCTGTTTCAAAGCACTGTAATGAAACAAAGGAGACAAGTTTTGAAGGACAAAGGTCTTAGGATAAAGACCAATATATTGAGGTGAAATTAACATTCAGTGACGTTTCTACTTAAGAGATTTTCAGATTCTTCAATCTCATGGGACTGAAACTTAAGGCCACAAAATCAAGGAGAATAAGCAGAGGTTTGTTTTTTAGTTTTTTTTTTTTTTTCAGTTTCATGATACTGGGGAGAAAACAGCAATGGAAGGTTGGAAGATTAGTTTCTGCCAGTGAGGAGGAACCTTGAAGAAATCCTACATTTAAAATTAAGAACTCAAAAGGTCTATGTTTTAAGAGTAAGGGACCTACCAAATTTTGAAACCCAGTCCCAAATTATCTCAATTCCTAATACAAATGAAATGAAATGTATTGGGATATCATCCAAAGCCTTCCAAAGTCTTAATAATTTTTATCCACAATTCAATTTTTTAAAAATTGCAACAAATATTAGGAAATAGAAATATGCAAACAAAATTACAGGAAGAAAGAATAAAAAAAAAGAGACCCACAACTGTTGAAATACTGAAATTAACATATATAATTTTAAAATGTCTTTAAATAATACTTTTAAGAAAATAAAAAATAAACTCTGGAATACTTCACCCAATGTGGAATCAACTAATAGAATTCATGTGGATATTCCAGAACTATAAAATAAAATAATTGAAGTTAAAAGCAAAAGATGATTTTAATAGCATAGAGACACAGCTGAAAATATACCTAATGACCTGGAAGACAGATAAGTACAGCTATTGAAACTAATAGTTGGGTTTACATTTACCCTTGTTCTTGCACAGTGGAAAAATGAGAAAAATATATGAAAATCTCAGATTTTGGAAAATACATAAAGAATTGTGAGTACTGAGAAAATAAAAATAAATAAGGTGGGCCTTAAAGTTACTGTAGCTTTTGGCATCATGGTAATTTTGTTCTAAAATACAGGATGGAGAAACAAACAGTACTTATCAGTCTCTTTGAGTGAAGAGACAGTGATTAATGAAATGAGAGATGGGAATTCAAAGGGTATATTTGAAAGAATTAAGACATATGTAAGAGAGAAATTCAGATATCAATGTTGTCTAATAGAATGCTATACATATATATGGTAAAGCTACAGAAATCTGACAGGCCAAAATATTTTTAGACCTCATAAGAGGTTGTGATTTGTTTAAGTTTCTATCAGTCAACATTGTGATATTACTGAAGTCATGGTGAAACATGACTCACTCTAAAAATAGAAGGAAGTAAATAGAGCTTTAAAAGATCAAACTGAGTGGAAAAGAACCAAGCGAGAACAAAGTTTAAAACATTTAAGTCAAAAAATCAGCACTCTATTATATAAAGCATATGACATAGAGCATCTAATTGTTAAATATAAGAGCAGGCAAGGAATATGGATAATATTAAGACTCAAATAGAATAACTAGAAAGAGAACATAAAATCTGAAATAAACTTTCAGTTTATTCTTAATTTTTCATATTAAGAGATTGCATCCTAATGAGTAACAAAAAGTTAGTGGACTTGATAGCTTAGAAATAGTAGGTATTAACGATACTCTATTTCTGTTGGGCCTGTTGTGACTTCACCTTTTTCATTCCTGATTGCATGGATCTGAGCCTTTTCTTTCCTTTTTTAAATAAGGTTAGCTAAAGGTTTATTTATTTTATTTATTATTTCAAAAAAACCAACTCTTTGATTCATTTATTTTTTGTTTCATTTTATTAGTTTCCATTGCATTGATTTCTGCTCTAATCTTTACAATTTCCTCTGTTGTTCAAGCTTTGGGTTTTTCTTGCTCTTGTTTTTCTAGGAGTCTAAGGTTCATCATTAGGTTGTTTATTTGATCTGGCTCTGTTTTCCTAATGTGGTCATTCAGTGCTATGAATTTTCCACGTAGAACTGCTTTCATTGTGTCCCATAGATTGCTGTATGTATTGGCATTTTCATTTACTTGTAAAAAATTGTCTAATTTCTTCTTTAATTTCCTCTGTGATTCATTGATTGTTCAGGAGGGTGTTATTCAATTTCTATGTTTCTGAAGTTCCTATGGTTTCTTATGCTATTGATCTCTAGCTTGATTGCACTATGATCTGATAATATACAGGGAATAACTTAGAATCTTTTGCATTTATTCAAACCTGTTCTGTGAGCTAGTATGTGGTCTGTCTAGGAGAATGACCCATGTGCAGCTGAAAAGAATGCCCATTTTTCAATTAGGTCCTTATATTTCAGGGGCTGATTGTTTTGAGTTCTTTATAAATTCTCAATAGTAGTCCTTTGTCTGAAGAACAGCTGGTAAAATTTTTTTCCCACATTGTAGGTTTTCTCTTAGTTTTGTTGATGGTGTCTTTTGCAGTGCAGAAGTTTTTAATAATATGAGATCCCAGTTGTTGATTCATTGTGCTAGTTCCCATGCTACTGAGGATTTGTTCATAAAGTCTTTTCCTATGCCAATGTCTTCAAGAGTTCTGCCTAACTTATCTTCAAGCAAGTTTAGTGCTTCTGTTTTAATATTTAGATCTTTAATCCACTTGAATTTTAATTTAGTGCATAGTGAAAGATAAGGGTCTAGTTTTAATCTTTGGCAAGTTGAGATCCAGTTTTTCCAATGCTGTTTATTAAAGAGGCTGTCTTTCCTCCAGTGGGGATGGTCAGCTCCTTGTCAAAGATGATGTAGCTGAGTGCATCTGAAATGAACACACATTTCTCAGACAAAGAAGTAAAAGCAGCAAGTAAATAAATGAAAAAATGTTCCACATCACTGGTCATTCAAGAGATGCAGATAAAAACAACACTGAGATTCTACCTCACCACACAAAGAATGGCTGCTATCAAGACATCACTCAATCACAAATGTTGGTGGGGTTGTGGGGAGAAAGAAACCCTTCTCCTTTGTTAGTGGGAGTGCAGACTAGTGCAACTACTACAGAAATCAATATGGAGATGCCTCAAAGAGCTGGGACTAGAGGTTCCATTTGGACCAGCCATCTCTCTGCTTGGTATCTTTCTAAAACAATTAAAATAATCATATCACAGTGATATATGCACACCCATGTTTATAGAAGCACAGTCTGTAATAGCTAAAACTTGGAAACAGCCCATTTGCCCATCAGTTGGAAACTGGATAAAGAAGATGTGGTTTTTCTATAAAATGGAATACTACTCAGCCATAAAGAATGAGAAATTAGAGTCATTCATAGGAAAATGGATACATATTGAGGATATACTCCTAAGTGAAATAAAAAAGTCACACATGTGTAAATACTGAATAGTTTTTCTGGTGTGAAAACTATAATAGTTCATAGGATCCTAATGAGATAATTGACAATATGAAATAGGAAGAAAAGGGCTAAAGGTGTAGGGAAAGTGGGAAGGGTAAGGAAAAGGTTATAAAGGAAAGAAAAAAATAGGAGAAAATGAAAAAATGGAAATAAAATATTTTTAAATGGGGAGGAGATGAGGAGTTGAAGGGAGGGCAGAGACAAGGGGGAAATGTCATGTAAAGATGTATCCTGTAAAGGTACAAGATCCCAATGATGAAGGTAACTGTACTGTATACCTAAAATGTACCAGTAAACTGAGTGAGGAAAAAAAAGAAAGAAAGAAACAGAGTATCCAAAATTAAGTGGGCTCACACACACAAACAGGAGAAAATGATGGAGACCCAATGATTTGTGAGACAACTTCAGTGTAACATACTTGTAATAAATTTCTACAATAAAAGGAGGGAAAGAAATTTATTTTAAAAATAATCAGTTTAATATATTCTGAATTTGATTTGAAAATATGTAAACCCACATTTTACAAAAGGCAGCAAACTCCAAGCAGTACAAACATCATTAAAACCTGATGAAGGAATGTCATAATCAAATTATTGAAACCAATGATAAAACAGCAACAAAAAGTGACAGATCAACAACAAGCTTATTATAAACTTCTCATCAGAAATTATTGAAGGCAAAAAAATAATGGGATTACAACAAGTTCTTGACTTATAAACGTTTCACTTGTAAATTTTCACAGATAGGAATCGACCTCGAATTATGAACATTTGTAGATGCTAACAAATAGAGGCAGTGGCTCACCTGTCCACAGGACGTTTTTATAGTTGTGCTGCTGTGTTTACCATACAGTGTAATAGTACAGTGTTTCATCTTAAGCCATGATGTCCGGAAGCGAGAGGAAAAGTTTTAGACTAGATCTTTGTGTCAAAGGTGTATAAGACTCACTTTGTTGGGTTTAGGAATGAATCTGACTTGTTAATAGTCTCCCAGAATGGAACTCATTTGTAAGTCAGGGACTTACTGTATAGTGTTTCAAAGCTAGAAGAATAAAAACTTTCAGCCTGTAATTTATACCTAGAGAAAGTATCTTTCAAAAGTAAAAGAAAACATGTCTTTTAGAAAAATGAAAGCTCAGAGAATTTATTACCTATAGACCTATATTAGGAGATGTGTAGAAAGAAGCTCTTCAGGTAGGACAAAATGGCAAACAGATGGAAAGGCATCTCCACAAAGCAGTGAAAAGTACCAGGATAGGAATTTTTTCTCCTTTAAAATGTTTGAAATGATAATTGTGTTTTAAAATAAAAAAATGATGATGCTAAATTGTATGGTTAAAAATGGTAAAAATGCATGATAATAATAGATAAGGGAGAAATAGAAATATAAACTTTTTAAGTTGTATCATATCACTGAAGATCACTTTGATGGATTTATATTTTCAACCCTGAGGCAATCACTTCAATTAGTCAAAAATGTAGAAAACTTGAAATCATAAAATATAATTTAACAGAAGACACAAAGAAAGAAAGGAACAAAAGCAGACAAAATGAATAGAAAGTAAAAAAAAACAAAATATTAGATTAACTCAGCCATATTGATTTTCAACCGTGGAATGAATTAAGTTCATGATCTGAGGCATCACTGTATTTGTAGTCTATAACACCTCACCCAATGATAGTAAAATGCATACTTTTTAAGCATATGCTAGATAAACCTCTTTGAAATCATACTAAATATGGTCTCTGCCCATGAAATATTGTAATAAAACCAACAATAGAGATGGTTGAGGATTCTTCATATATTTAGAAATTGAACATACTTATATATACATTAAATGTATACAAAGAAATCATATAGGAAATAAGAATACATTTTGTGCTAAGAATAAATGAACAAACAACAACCAAAACTGCAGTCTGAAGCTGAACCAGTACTTAGAAATTTATAATTTTAAATGCTTGGAAAAGTAGAAAATTTCAATGAGTTTCTATTTTGAGAAAGAAGAAAAAATTGTAAAACAAATTAAAGGATGATTCATAAATATAATATCAACAATAATTTAACAGAAAAAAGAGAAAAGTTATTCCTTTGAGAAGTATCAATCTTCAACAATGGAGGGAAAATTCAGAAGAGACTATTAGATATGGAACAAAATGAAAAGGCATTGCAATGTGGAAGTAGAGCCTCATAAAGAGAATATAAATTCAGAAGGAAAATATTTGAAAACACTAGGACAAGCCTTTTCTAAAACTGATAAATGATAGCAAGCCAAGGGTGCAAAGATAATGCAAAAACAAAAGCAGGATAAATAAAAAGAAATAGCTCATCACATCAGAATACTGCTGAACATCATGACGATGACATGAATACACTTACAGAGAAATAATAACTAGAAAATGTGTTATAAGTTGATGTACATTAAAAGAAATACTAAATGGACTCTAAGACAGAAAGTAAGTGATTCTAGAGGATCACAAAAACATGCAAAAGATTAAAATGCAATGGAAGTGGTATAATTTATTTTCATATATTGATATATATAAGAATTAAAAATAGATTAAAACCAACTGCCTCAGATAAAATTCAGTAATTTAAGATGGTAGATTTATATTCAAGAATTACATACTTTCATTAAACATAAAGAACTAAAACATGAGTGTCAGATGAGATAAAAATAAAAATGCTATAACTGCAGTTTTTAAGCAACACACCGTAAATAAGAGAACACAAAATGCAAAGGTCCACATTAAAAACCTACAATGACTAATCCAAAAACATGAGAAATGAAAGCAAGAAAATGATACTGAAGAGGATAACTCCATAATGATTAAGGACCTACTTATGAAAATAAAAAGTTCTAAATTTGTATGCATATAGTAATACAGCATCAAAATAAAAAAGCAAACTAAAAGAACTATAAAAATAGATAATTTTAGAATCATATTTGAGGATTAAATACTTCTCTGATAAAAATAAGCTGACAAGAAATTGATATAACAATAGAAGTTATGAAAACCAAAGTTAATACACTGATCTACTTAAAACTACAAACAGGAAAACATGCATTATTTCTATGCAGCAGTTCTCAAAGATTTCAAAGAATTGAAGTTAGAGTATGTTCTGTGACAATAATACAAGCTGAATTTATTAATAAACAATCTTTTTAGCAAAAAGTGTAACTGAAAAATACTAAACTGTTTCAAAAATAAGCACCATATTTCTAAATTATGAGAGATAATATGGAGAACATTAGGAAATATTGTGAATTGAATAATGAATATAACATTTAAACTACGTGATGCAGCTAAAGACTTGCTCAGAAGGATATATATATACATATATATATACATATATATATATATACATATATATATACATATATATATACATATATACATATATATATATACATATATATATGTATATATATATGTATATACATATATAGCCATATAATACTTAGAAAAACAGCCTGTGAGGATATACTCCTAAGTGAAATAAATAAGTCACACATATAAATACCGAATAGTTTATCTGGTGTGAATAAACTATAATAGTACATAAAATCCTAATGAGATAACTGTCATTGTGAAATGGGAAGAAAAGGGCTAAAGGTGTAGGGAAAATGGGAAGAGTAGGAGAAAGGTAATAAAGGAAAGAAAAAAATAGGAGAAAATGAACAAATGGTAATAAAATGTTTGTAAATGGGGAGGGGGGAGGGGGTGAAGGGAAGGCAGGGTCAAGGGGAAAAAATGAGAACCAACACCTGTCATGTAAAGGTACAAGATCCCAATAATGAATGTAACTGTACTGCATACCTAAAATGTACCAATAAACTCAATGAAGAAAAAAAAAAAAAAGAAAAAGAAAAAGAAAAGAAAAATAGCCTGAAAATCAATGGCCTTAGTATCTTTCTCATGAGGTAAGAATAGAAAAGTAAACTCAAAGAAAGAAAGAATAAAATAATAATAAGATGTATTGGAAGTAATAATGTAAGGAACACATTTATAATTGAGAAAATGCACACAGCCATGAGTTGGCCTTTTAAAAACAAGGAATAATAAAGATGACAACTTCCTAATTTTGGTTAATGAGAAAAAAAGGTAGAATATACAAATACATGGTTTGACAAAGGGCACTTAACTAAAGATCCTGAAAATACTAACAATTGTATTTCAATGTGCTGTGTTCAAAACATATTTTATATGAAATTCAAGTTTAATCACTGTTATTATTTCCATTTGCCTTCAGGTATTAGAAGCAGGCAAAATAAAAATAAAAATTATGAGATTTAAAATTATATATTTTTCCTGGAGCAGATGGATATAAGGGCACCATGAGTTTTTAGCAAGCAAAATCCCATCAAAGCTGCCCAGAGGAAGGGCAATGTGGAATGTTTGATATAACAAAGTTAGAGGTTAGCAGCCTTTAGAATATTTGTGTAGCTGTCACAGTACTGATTGAAAATGACGGCACAATGACAGTGCCATAGTTAGGGGATATGTGACTTCTTTGATGACAAGGCTATGAAATCTTGTAGACCTGAAGAAGTTCCAGGAAGTAGGAGAAAGGTGTCAGTAACCTAGGAGGCATTGCTTACCTAAATTTCAGTTCCCAACGTGCAAGTTTGCTATAATAGACAATGCATTTTACCTTATTAGTGCAAGAACTCATCATGTTCTTTCTAAACCTAGGTACCCCCTCTTTTGTCTAGACTGTTAAATGCCAATAATTGCTTCACTTTCATTCAATCATAATCTAATTTAATCAAACTCTTTCTAAACACAGGTGAAGGGTTTGAATAAATCTTTCCAATTATGTATAACAATAGTCCCAACATATTGATGAAATTCCATAAACTGATTTGGATCACAGATTAGTGGCAAGAATTGCAAGATCTGACCATCCCAACTGGAATTTGGCAGAGTTGAAGCCCTGTTTTGTTTTCATAAGTGATCATGAATTATGCATAACAGATCAGTGAAGCTGGTTGACCAGATGACTAATTCCTTCCCATTACAGTACATTCAGCTGTCTACATTTTTAAAAATGGGTGACCCAGTGAAGGCACTTTTAATAACTGAACAAATCTGAGGAAAAGATCAGAAGATTGGTCTTCTTAAAAAGGAAACTGAAAACGTTGAGGACACAGGTAGTGATCGTATCTTTTTTTCCCCCACTCTAAGGCTATGATTTTATATATGTGAGGATAATATATTATTAAGGAAAAAAACCCCAGAAATTACTATCTTGTGGCCCATAGCTGTCATCTCCACATGATTTATCTCTTGATAGGTGACAAACTCTTTTTAGGACATCAGGGAAAATATGTTTTGTAGTAGACTCACTGACTAACATGTTAAATATAGTATTTAAGAAACAAAGATAAATAATTCAAATCAAAATTTCAAACACTGGATACTGCTATGTTTAATGAATATAACATACAAAGAATAATGGAGTCATGAAAGCAAGCATGAACTAGTATAATAAACTAATAAAAAATATAAAACTGTATGGAAAAAGTATCCAGTAATTCTAAAACAGAAACAGCAAAGGAAAGGATCAGAAAATAGAATCATCAACACATACAATTACAACACATTGCAATTATATATATATATATATATATGCATATGTAATTGTTACATATATGTAATGTTATATATGTGTAATTGCGTGTGTTTTATATAAATATATGTATACATATAACTATACAGTTATACACACAAAACATGTATAAATTTATGCATATACATATGTTGTAATCAAAATTTTATAAATTGCTAAACAAAAATAATAATAGACCTGTTAGTATCATTGAAATTAATTAAATTAGATTATGATTGAATGAAAGTGAAGCAAATATTGGCATTTGACAGTCTAGACAAAAGAGAGGGGTACCTTAAACTTTCCCATTATCAATAATAAGGCTGATCCAAAGTGATAAAAATAGCACTATTTCATATACCCACAATCTAAA
The DNA here is from genome assembly GCF_012274545.1 of Fukomys damarensis. Classification (NCBI taxonomy): domain Eukaryota; kingdom Metazoa; phylum Chordata; class Mammalia; order Rodentia; family Bathyergidae; genus Fukomys; species Fukomys damarensis. The sequence goes on along the minus strand of NW_022900926.1, from coordinate 82,469,286 downwards.
CTAAATTTGATGTGTTTTCACTCATAATTTCTCATAAAAAGGAAGTAGTGTAATAAATTCTACTGTTTTGTACAAGAACTTGTACATAAAGTAGAAATGACATTAACCTTGACAGAAAATGATATTTTTATATTAGAATTTTAAATAATGACACAAATGCTAGTCAACCATGAATAATTTACAACTTCAGTTAGATGATTTCAAAAAGTTCAAAATATA
>NW_022900926.1:82463331-82468984 GCF_012274545.1 Fukomys damarensis | reverse complement strand
ATATATGTATTCCCATGTTCAAGAGCTCTAAAGGTGAATGTAGTCAAAATTATGGACAGTTATAAAAAGAACTTTGATTTATAATTATATAAAGCTACACTGAGAAAGGTAAGAGACATGGAAATCTACCAGTGTGCAACTTCATGTGTTATCCACAGTCAGGAAGCTTAGCAGTAAAAGTAGTGACAGAAATATTTTGTATAAGGATTTTGTAATCAAAGCTGAGTTCAAGTTAATAAATATCTGTAACAGCAATACTAAAACTAGTACCCCAAATTACAATTCACCTTTAAAGACCAATTAAGGCAGAATGGGCCGTGGTTAACAAGATGTAGGTCAAGAGGAGGAATACGTCTATTGTTTTTGATAACATATATTATTTTAGAGAAAATAAATTACTTGATTCTTTTGCTGCTTTGGTGTGCTTCTTCAAGGACAAAGTTCCTTCTACAAAAGAAAGTATAGTCCACTTGTTAGTGATGAACTAATTATAGAGGGTCATTCCTAAATTCTAGAGGGACAGAAATCCTGAAGAATGATAGCACTGAAAATGATTAAATTTAAAAAGGTGGGCTGGGGATTTAGCTCAGTGCTTCCACCGCCTTCCTCACAAGCGCGAGGACCTGAGTTCAGTCCCTGGTACAAAAACAAAATAAAAGAAAACAAAAATTCAAAAAGGTAAAATTTGTGAAAAACATAGTATTTCCAACATTTTGAAGATGAGTCACACAAAATTGGTCTATTCATTAAAGCGCTGTAATGTGAGAGACTGCCAAGAAGACATACTTTGATTATATAAAGGGCAGTAATTTATTAATATGGAAGTGATTTTCAACTAAATAAGTTCTTTGGTAGAAAGGATTCCTTCCAGGAAAGACATGGTTCCTGTTAAGATCTCTTTCACTTTTCTTATTTCATGATATTCTAAGGATAGATATCACAGTGACAAGTCCTTCTTGGAAACAGAGCTAGAGATAATGATTTAATTAAATGGATTAAAAGGTCAAAGATGTGAAACTGAATGAAGGTCTAGATATCCAATCCCAAAATCTAGTTTTCAGGGCTAAGAAATTGAATGATAGATACATAAGGGAAAGACCAGCAGGGGGCAGAACTACTGCTAACTATCAGAACTCTTCCTTTATGGAGGTAAAAGCCATATTAGAGTTAATGCCAATTGAGAAGGAAAATGAAATGGAGTGAAATATTTCACTTGGTCCAGAAACTGCAACAAGTTTCGGAGACTTTCACTCTTATATATTCTAAGAGATTTAATAAGAGTTTTAAGAAATCAAGGAACAAAGTCAAAGGTGATCAATTAAATATATATCTTTTGCAAATCATGTATGCTATACTATAAAATGTGTGTCATGTACACTCCAATAACTAATAGTATTGGGCACTTGTGGTTTTTGTATATTAAATCAGTTACATATATCGTCTTTTGTAATTTTATGTTAACTTTTTAGTGTTACCATAATTTTATAAATAAGGAAACTGAGGCTGAAAAAGGTCAAGCAATTTGTGTAAGAGGAGAGCCTGAAAGAGATCTAAGCAGAATGTACAGCCTAGGCTGTTGATACCACAGTCCTAATCATTAACCTGTGGGTAATAATTCTGTGTATTACTCATGTTACTGAAAATAAAATTATTCTGAATTTTATTTCTGGGAAACAAAGAAATGGAAACCTACTCAAGAGGGCCGGGTGCCTTTTGTGAGGTTGGCAGTCAAATGTGGCACCAAACTTTGGATCCAATAAAATGTTTGGTACTGTCCAACCTTCCATATGGTTGGGAGGTCTGGATCTGTCACAGATGTCGTAGGCATCTTCCTGCATCACCTGCAAGACATATGTGACATAAATAGGAAAGCAGGATTGCTAAAAGTGTGTCCTCGACTGGGCCTGTAACTGTGAAGCAAGGATCATTGACACAGCAGCAAGCATGGGAACTGGGCAGACTTCGGAATGGTTCACTTTAAGGCCCTGAGTCAGCTGCTCAACAGGAAGCTGAAATGGGGGCAGTGTCAGTAGGAGTAGGCAGGGCTGGCAAAATAAAGGCTCGAAGGACACACTGAATTACAACTTCTAACAATGTGGCATGGCTGTGCAAACAACATTAGACAGGCCAAACTTACATGCAAAAAATCAAAGACTGAGTGACTCTTTTTGGGCAAATGTGTCTGGCAGCCTACAAGAAGGAAAGGCTGGGCTGCAAGTACAATATGCTCTACAGACAGAGGAGAGAGTCCCAGCCCAAAGACAGCTTCCATGTGTACGAAGTGTGGAAAATCTGAGACATGCACTGGGCTCTTCAGCCACATTCTCACCCTTGGAAAGCAATCAGCCAAAAGAAAAATCTCCAATTTAAATGACATCAAAATGTATGCTTGGAGTTATCTGACCAAATTAGTAACTGAGATATTCTCGGGACTTAATTTGCACATTGAGTTTTAATAGTATTATATTTGTATAGCAGATTATATAACCAAAAATGTTAATGGGAAAATGATTTTATTTGACTGGGAAATTGGCACCCCGACTAATTGTCTGAAAAGGAGCCAATTTTAAAATTCAGATGCTATTTGAATGAACTAGTATTGGCTGAATTAGGATTTATTATGTAAAATATGCAGTTTTTAAAAATAGCCTAAGGAAAGAAAAAAGGACTGAATGAACTAAGCCTATGTACTCCACTCTTTTCTAAGATTCATTTCAGAATGGTACCATAAAAACATCACAAAGAATATCGGGGTCAGGGTAAGGATGGAAGTTGAATAAATGACCTAAAGTGAGTGAGGGATATGAATGTTTACATAATCAAAGTAAATAGGAGAGTGGCTTGCCATCTATGTACAATTACAAAAATATTAGCTTACCATTCTATAAATGACTTTAGATTTTATGTGCCTATTTCATAGAGATTAGGATTAAATGGAACATATATTTAGGATTGACCACATTTCCTGTATGCTACAATGCTTGATACATTAAGAAAATTTAGACCTTGCCTTTAATACTAGTGATAATTTTTATCATGAAATATATTAGCTCTAACTAGCCAAAACTAAATAAAAATAAGATTTGATGACAGCTATTTTTATAGGCAAAAGCTTTGAAATAATAAGCTTTTTATTGTTTTGAAAAGATCTCTCTTCTTAGCCAACTATTGCGATCTTATTATTCAGGCTACCCTTGTCTCCTCCTTAAGAAGCTTAGATAGATCTTCCAATAACAGTTGAAATTGTCTTCCTCATTTATTGCTTGCCTTTCAGAAATGGAAAGCACAAGATTTCCTTAGAAAACCAGGCCTTTTCCTCCACGCTGCACCCCGCTCCAGCCCTACCCTTGAAGACAACATCTTCAAGTTGCCATAGACCAACTGTGAGTGTTAAATGAATATCTTTGACAGGAGCTAAGTCTTCTGGGCATTGAAATAAGGTTTTCCTCCTATCTTGGCATGTGAAGATTGAGCGTGTGCTTTGACACCAGTAGCATAGGATGTGAGTAAAGCAACTTTCAGAGCATCCAAAGTGTCAGCTGAAGGCAAAATCAGCAGAAGTACAAAGCATCAAGGTAATTTTCCCACCTGTAGTATTCCATGAAGTCAGTCAGCTCATTGCCGCTCTCAGCTGATGGAGTCTTCTGCCCTATTGTTAAATGCCACATAAATTATTTGTCAGTCTCCAGGGCTGCCCAGTTATTTTACACAGAAAGAGGTGAACACAAAAGTAGCTACATATTAAGCTAATGTAAAATTTTTAAAAATAGTATTTCAGGGCCGGGGATTTAGCTCAGTGGTTCTGCTGCCTTCCTCCCAAGCACAAGGTCCCGGTGTGTTTGTGTGTGTGTGTTTAGGGGAATTCCCTTTTAATGTCACATAGCTAGAGTACTTACCATGATTGAATTTTTGAAGTTCAAACAATATATTTCTAAGTGAAGATTTTCTCCCATTTATGTGGTGTTTTTAATTTAGACAAGATTGAAAAGTATAATTACATTTTTGTATTGTGTGAAAGCATCATGCATATCTTTGCTAATGCTGAAATATCTTAAATTTACATTGTCTACCTATCATAAAATGAGACCTAGTAAATTTTTAAAACTATACACATCCATGTATTCATGATGCAGATTAAGGAGCAGAAAATTACTTACACTGTTTTTTGATAGTTGTGTTTTCTAAATGATCTCATTTTGGTTGCTTTTCAAATTTTGAAGAAAAAAAAGTCATCAGGGTGGCAACACCTGTACTCAAACATCTACTTCCTTAATACGTTCCTTAATAACATCATGAAATAATTTCCATTCATATTTATTTCATCCAACATAGCAACCTGTACAACTTTAGGAAAGGACATAAATTAGCATTACAGAGTATGAACATTTGCTACATGGCAAAACTGTTCCTTTTGGCAACCATTTTGCATTTTTAAAGCCACAAGCACTCTGCTTAACATAACTCCAAACAGAGGAGCAGCAAAATGAGATAAGGTGCCGTTACTAAATGAAGGAGAGCTGAGGGGTTAACATCATTACTGGATGATTTCACAACTGCTGCCCCATGTTCATACTCTCAGTAAATGAATGAGGAGAGCCCCATGTGGGATTATAAACTTGCTGTGAATGGATGAGAAACCTTCTGCTCTGCTGGAGTTTGTAAGTAGTTTCTAAGAGTTGATTTCTGCACAAGTGAAATTGATTGGATTGTTTTATTTTTCTTCTGGCAAGAAATGTTTTTCATCTCTGCATATCTTTCTCCTGTTCTCTTCGGTTGGCTTGATGACAAAGGCTTCTGCAAGACCCAGACACAAGTCATCTCTTCTGTGAAGCCTTTCTGAGTATACTGCCTTGGCCTCTATCCTTCTTGGATTATGTAGCATTCTCTTTCTTGATGATTAGTACAGTACCTCAGATATTTTATCATACACTCTCTTAGTTTCTGCCACATCTAAACTAAGTTGTGAGCATTGTGAGGGCACATACAGTGTCTTTTAAAATTTGTATGTTGCTGTCTCAAGTTGATTTATTTATAGCTTTTCTTCCCCTATTCTGAGCATGAACAGAAACTCAATTGTAGGTATGGGAAAGATTACTGACAGGTGAGGGTGAGACCACTGTAGACATTATCATGTAACATTTTCTATTGTTAGCAGAATTTCTTCTTCAGATTGACCTAAAATTGATTAGCCAGCAACCTACTGCTAATCTGGGGATGAATAACCACCTACCCAGACTTTCTTATTAAACACCATGACTATAGCATTCACTATTAAAATTTCTTTTAAAAAATAAATTCTAGAAAAAAATATTAGACCTTTTGCAAGAAGAGAGCCAAATGAAAACTCATATCCTACAATCATTAATTAGCAAACATTTGTTTTTGTCTTATTTCTAAAACTCAGAAGTAAATAAGTAGCATAACACAAAATGTAACCTCTGAAGTGACTGAAATCCACTTCCATGGAATCTAGGGTATCCTCCATCTTTATCTACTTTTTTCTTAAAGTCTACCAATGGTGCTTATGCCGTATTTTTATTCTTACCTTTTGAAATTTTATATTCCAGATAATGGTCATAGATACATGTCATAACCATGGTGTTTTCCCTGAAAGGTGTTTTTTTGCAATTTTATTGTTGGATATTTTATATAT
>NW_022900926.1:82431317-82463206 GCF_012274545.1 Fukomys damarensis | reverse complement strand
CAATTTAAATATATCCAAATAAATACAGACATATTATGGTATTGAAAGTATTGACTATCAATATTCAGAGTGTTATATATAAATCAGACTGCAAAGATTTAATGCTGGATTTAACTTAAAATGTATTTGTTCTTGGGAAAATTGTTTCACTTTTCTTCTATATGATTGGGGTATTAAAATGCATCTTGTAGGTTGCAAAAATTCAATATGTCAGTATATATACAGCTCTTATAGATTATGGTAAACGTTCCATATATGTTAGTAAATATGTTATAATAGCTATCATTGTACTATATACTATATACTAGTACCACTAATAAATAATTTAAACAAAAAGGATAAGAGACGTCATAATGAAATATTTGGGTGTTGTGGATAAGAATGTATCTGCATCTTGTTAATAGCTAAGTGTTTCAAATTCTTGAAACATAATAGTCAAAAAAGGTTTTTTCTTTAGCCAAGAATTATAGAGACTGTCAATGACAGCAGAATTCCTATATTGTTCTTTTCTTCTTTTATACTGTGGGGTATTTAAATAGCTATTCTATAAATTAACTATATGAAAGTTTATCAAATTTTGTAATTATCAGTAAAACATTTTTGTGCTGTAATCAATAAAATTTCTGGTTAAGTTTAGAATTTGTAACAGATATATCATAATCAACATCGTGTCTCAAAATTTAACAAAACAGAGAACCTTAAACATCAGATCATTGTTCTCAGATTATTTTGTGAAGTTGAAAAGAATATTGGCAGCCTTGGCAGTATGCTGTTTTTGGCTACCATGCTTTCTCCATATTGTTACCTGAAATGCCTTTCTTCAAAGTTTTCAGATTTGATAATTTGCTTTCTAAAGAGAAATATAAAGATATCCATCAGAAGGATCTAGTGTGGATCTTTTACCAGGATGCAAGTCACTGATTGCAAAAAATAAATGCCCTTTTCAATTTTACCATTTATGAAATATAGTCATACAAAATCCTCACAGAAGTCTGTAGGTAAAGCTCTTGCAGATACGAATAACACAGTTAAAAATTGTGAAATGGTTTATAATGCAAATATGTATGGAAAATACTATACAAACATTAGGTACTGGTTTAGAAAAAATGACATTATACAGCCTTTGTCCTTCTTTCATAGGAGTAAAAGTAGACACACCTCAATTAAAATTATCTAAAATTAAAGAAAAACTTAGGTGTACTTTCCTAAAATGTTGATTTTTTTAGGAAGTGCATAAAATACTAGTTTCTACTATCTCACACAATTTTTATATTAAGAACATTTGAAAGAAAATAAACAGTAATTATCATGTTCCTTTTTATAATGGAATCCCGAAATAATAAGCTATGTTTAAATCTTTAAAGAAATTAAAATATCTAAGGCATATCATCTTAATTAGGATGTTTTCCTTGTGTAGTTACATATGTTGATTTTTAAAACGTTTGTTTGGCCAAAAGAGGGAATGTGAGAGATTTATGCAGACAGAAGCAAAAGAATAATGTGTTTCCAAAACTAATAATCTTTTCTAGGTATATTCACTCCTGATAGAAACCCACATAGTTGTCTGAAATGATGAAATCAACTGGGTTGGTTTAAGAGAGTTTCACTGCACATAAGACTGGATCATAATTGTCAATAATAAGTTACTGTTATTTTGACTGAAAATGTTAGTATGTTATATTTGAGCCTTTGATTTATATCAGTTTCAAACTTGGGGTAGTCATGTTTTCTTTTGGTCACTGGTCATTGTGGAAACTCTTAATGTTTCTCTGGGAACCACATCCTCCCTGCTTTTTCGCCCTTCCTCTCCTGCCTCCCCTTTTCTTGAAGTGTTTCTTTTGTTTGTCTCCATTACACCAGCGTGCAGGGACACAGTGTTTCAGCACAGTGGGAGTTGGCAATCTCCGAAGAGGCTTTCCAGCATTGCTTTTTAGACTGAAATCATTACAATCTTCAATAGCTACTTGGATTAAAAAAAAAAAAAAAGAGAAGGAAAGAAAGAAACCAGCACATTATTATTCTCAAAACCATCTCAATGTAAAAAAGAAGCTATTTACTTGGTTCTCCCTAACTCCCCCATCCTCTCTCCTCCCACCACTCCTGCTCATCTTGCTCCTTTTCTCTCTTGATGTGTTTCCTTCACACCTAAGTTTAGTTTGCATGGCCCTGATTCACTAATTGTATTCAAACTGAATATACAAATACATTTTTTTTCCTGTTGGTTCTGACTATTTCTACATTGCTTAGGAAGAGGATTGTACTAAGATATGTCTTGCACTCATTGATATTTGAATTACTGCTTTCCAGAATGTGAAATACATTAGCACTGACCCAAGATAATATTTTCAAACCCAGAAATCATCAACATGTATTTAGTTGATTGAACACTTGTTTAAGTAACAACTTCACAACTAATTGTTAAATAGAGAATTATTGTTTGTGGTTATTCATGTATTAAACACTCCTACCCTATTGTTTTTCTCCAGGTTCCTAAGTACCTGCTTTTCATCAGTAGTAGCATTTGTTTATGCACATACCCACGAGTGACCCTAAGTGCACAGTAAAAACTTGGGGCATGAGGAACTGTTTGCAGTGCCTTCACTCTGTGAAAGGGATTAGTGTATGTGAACACAAAATATTTCCAACAAAGGTTTTTAGTGTTGTCAAGCAATTTATTTGTTCTCTTCAGTGAGCATAACTATAAATAATGAAATGGAATGGCATGAATAAAAGGCAGGGTAATTTATGTACTTTATTAAAGCTGTGCCACCATTTTGTATCCTGTATCCCAAAAGCAGATGTATGTATATTCAAATAGATCAAAATAATGTAATGTTTTCACTGTTAAGTAAATGGAAACATACGCTAAAATAACAGAAAATATAACAGGTATGTAGTACTGTGTATTCCTGTTTCTTATTCTGATAGCTTTGAAAACAAGTATTCAGTTAAATGGAACTGGGTGTATGTATTCTTATTTGAAGCCACAGCATTCCCTGGACCTGTCATAGAGTTTTCCCAGAAGATGTCAGTAAAGCTATTCCATGTCTGTCTCTAGTCATTGGGCCTCAAATAGAGTAAACAGTAGAGAGTTAGTGGTTTTTTGAAACATATTTTTGCTTGTACTGTCCCTTATTTCTATTATACTTGGATCTTTGTACCAGATTAGAAATAATGGTAAAATTTTGCACTCTAAAGTCAAAATATTCCACTCATTATGTTAGAATTTTCCTTTTTAGAGTTTTTATTTGGCAGGAACACATTCAAGTTTACCTAAAACTAGGGTCTTAGAATATAACTTTTCTTAACAACACTGCTTATAATTCAAGGTCTAAATTAAATAATGTTTTTCTAGGAAACTTTTTTGTGTTGCCTTGGATATATTTCTACTTTCTTTTGAAATCCAATGTTTGTGTATTTTTCATGTGCATGTTAAACTTCCTCTTGCTTCATAACCATATATCATCTCACCCCTCCTACTGTTTATAAATTCCTTAATTATTAGCATGTGTCCTTTTTTTAAATTTCAAGCTTCTCCAGATTCCTCTGTCAGTATTCAGTACACTGATACTTGTTGAACATATAACTAAAAATGAAAATGACATTGATTCAGTATCTCTTTTGTGTGTCATAAATTTCTCTGCCTGAACATCTATTAGAGAAAAACCCCAGCAATCTTGGTATTTATAATAAAAGACTAATATGGGAATAAATCAGTGGTTACTGTTTTCAGATTCTGAAAGATATACGTCCACACTAATATGGAAGTATTACAAGTGAAATTCTGTTATTAAAAGCAAAAAAAGTCATGAAAAAAAGTAATCTTAGATTGCCTTTCTCATGATCTGCCAATAGGACTATAATGTGAAATAGAGTGAACAGTTCAACTTTAATATCATATCTGCAAATTACAGCTCTTTGAAATGCACCAGTTGCTCAAAAGGTTATGAATGATGTCATTTGCACCCATATAGGGAAATATCTTCTGCCTGACTTTTCAGATCTATTTACAGAGATCCAAAATGTTCTGCCTATTTGTTTATCTAAAGTATGTTTCTTCGTGAATGTCAGAAAGGAATTGCTACTGTAATCCCAGGTATCAATTTGCTTCCTGTAGGTTATTGCCTTATGATCCCTGCTTGGTCTTCTTTTATTTTTTTATAATCCCAAACCCTAGAGGCATCATTTCAACCTAAGTTAAGGCTCTCATGCTTTTATTTATAAATGTGTATGCCATAAAAGTTACACAGCCCAGAATGCAATGAAAACTGGTCACAAAAATTTGTTTTGAAAATCACAAACGTGTCCTAATAAATATGGCTTCAGCCCAGCCATATTTTTTAAATATTAGAATAGCTGCCTGCTTGTATATATTTGCTCTAAGTTTAGAGTCTTGTTAAGATTTGGGAATTTGATTTTGGGAGATCATACAACACATTCTGCATATAGGATAGTGGGCTACCAAACAAACAACTCCATAATTATTTTCTGAGCAGAACCCCAGCCAAACATATGACCTAGGGTTGTTGCTTCAGGACTGGACATATAATATATGCTGTGATTTTCTTCTCTTTGGGTTATTATATATAAGCCAGAATTGAATTGTGAAGAAAAATGCAATAAACTAATTTTTGTTAAGGGTCCACAACCTCACTGGGTGTTTTACATATCTCCTTTTAATACCAATTAAATACCATGTAGCAGCTAATAAGTCAGGTTAAAATTGAATACTGGTCTGCTTCACCTCTTTATCAGGTTGCGAGAGTTAATTTGGAAGTTTCTTTTAGTCAATGGCTTTTAGGAAATAGGAGAAGGATTTTGACTATTTAGAATTAGAGTCTCTTCTCCAAATACTAATGTTTATTTGAAATAAATAGAAACCGCCAAGTAACAGAGGAAAGGTTTAAGGGAGGGGAAGGGGAACAGAAGTAGGGAAGGAAGAAAGAATAGAAAATGAGAAGGGGAAAGGAAAGTTAAAGAATTGCAATAAATTTCTTTAAGATGTATGTTTTTGGTTAAAGATAGGTTAAATGAGACCTACTGATTTTGATTTAAATATATTAATTTCAGTTGAAGTACTCATGCTGACATAAAAAAAGGTTTTTTTGAGGTAATGAATCATTATTTTAAAGGTCACCAGTTGAATTCCTGCCATTCTGCAGGTGGACAACTTTACCTTCACAGCTTCATCAGCTTGGGCTGTAGGCACCAGTGATGGCAAGCTTTTAGGTGGAAACATACATACTTTAAGATCCCGGATCTGTGGCTAAACCTTGTCATTTTAGATGTGTCTGGCATTATAAGTAGGCTTTCTTTTTCTCAGTTTTCATCTAACTCTAGGATCCATCCCAGGGAAATTGGCAGTAGAGGAAGAAAATAAGCTGTTTTCTATCGTATGTTGGAGGCCTAGATTTTGCAGTTAACACATAGATATGCTGGTGGGAAATTCTTGTTTCATTCTATTCATTAGTTTTCCTATGCTGATTTTCTTACATAGAGAAGCAGGATGTATTAGTGAACCTGGCAGGGGATGTAGCCCAGAAGTCTTAATGAGAATGGGCCAAGCCAGGACAAGCATCACTAGGTAGAACTTGGCTAGGGAAATGGAGGGAAAAGAGTTTTACAAACAGAATTTCAACTAAAAAAACAGTTTTGAAATTGTGGTAATGCTGGGTCTTGTGGTGCTAGTCTTATTAGAGATGGTGGGAGGTCTTTTTTGAGAATAAAGTCAAATAAACACTCCTGCTTTTAAAACATAAATGAAAAGGAAAACTGAATATATTTCTAGGGCCCATTCAGAGTCATGGAAAGATCCCTGCAAAAGACTAGTCCTGAATACCAACCTCCACTGTAGAACTAGGCATTGACTCTAGGGAGAGCTGAGTTATATCCCTAACCTTTAAAAAAATACTTTATATTGAGACAGGGTCTTCCTAAATTGCCTGGGCTGAGCTCAACTTATGACCTTCCTGTGTCAGCCTCAGGAGTAGATGAATTACAGGCATATGACACTTACCTGGCTAAAGCTGCTGATAAAGGCACCTATGAGACTCTAAACAGTCTACATAGATTAAGCATAGGGTGTATCCAGCTAAAAGCCAAAGGACCCAAAACAGCACCCAGAAAGGAGGTTCAAAGCAGAGATAAGCAGACTGTGAAAAAATAAGATGCCCAACCAGAGAAGATAATAGCAATGGCTATTTATAATTCACCTATGATCTTCTGGGGGGTGTAGTTGTTTAATATGTCATTATAGGCAGGATGATAGATATGGACATATTCCTTAAATAAATGATTTAGTGTTAACCACCCAGGAAAAATCATGATTTGAATTAGTATTTTGTGACTGTTCTTTATCACTGAAAACTGTTGTTTGGACAACAGAGGTTTGGCTAAAAATAAAGAAATAAAGTTTTTGTTACTGCCTCATAGGAGCTTGAAATATGTAGCAACATTGAGGGCAAAAATGTACTGGTAGTTTTCTAACGGCTTGTACCTTACCCAATATTAACCCGCTGGGCATATTGGAAATGTAAGGAACCTGGACGCAATAGTAAGCCTGGCTGAAGAAAAAATGCACCGATCAATAGCTTGTATTACTGTAAAAGTCCTTCTGGGCTTAAAATTTTATTTTCTTGTATTATGATAGAAACCCTGAAGAGCAAGAATGAGGGATAATCAAAGGAACAGTAGAAAACAACATATGTGTTCCAATACATGATGGTCTCTATCAGGGACTTTACGGGTTCCAGTGGAAAGCAGGAAAGCTGTATAGGAGTGGGATTTTTTGTTTTCTGGTTTAAGTCTTCATGGTGCTTTTTCAGGGTACTTTTATAAAGATCTATCAACCAAGAGATTTCAACATCATATCCTAAAATAGAAAAAATAATTATTTGCATAAGTGTGTGTATGTGAATGAATTTAACTATGTATAGTCATTCATTTCTATTTTAATATTTAACTTGAAACATTTGGAAATTAACCATCTGATTTCCTCTTAAAATATAACTCTTTCATATGCATGTTTGATGTCAATGGCTGGTATTTTGTATGTGTCTACTAAAATTATTTTTGTGCTAAAATGTAGATATCACAATATAAGCACGAAATGCACACAAACCAATTATATATAGCTAAACTAGCTGTTTCTTTTTAGAATAGTTTGTTGCATGAAATAAATATATGTAAGATTAATGGAATATATTTACTGCCTTTTAGTGAAGAATGCAACTTATTTGCTTCTCTCAGACATCAGAAGAAGGAATTTGGTAGGAATTGACTGGAATCTTAGAGAAGTCGAGAAAGATATTAAAGTAAAATCAGGTTATAAAGGGGAAAGTGGTGCATGAGGCTTAACTCATAGAGGTGAGGAAAAGAGAGGTAGGAAGACAGGTCCAGACAGATATGCAAATAAGGAAACCAGAGATTCAAAGGTCTCTATATGTGGGGGTCAGATCTCACCAGGAAAAGAGGACTCATCATATAATTTTGTCTTTCTCCTGTTTTTTACTACAAGACCTCACCTCTAATTTTTCTCCTTTAGTGAACCTGCAGCAAGGACTGTATTCAAAGTAATAATTCCAAAATGAAAACTTAAAACATAATTTTTTTTACTTCCTCCTTATGTCCTCTCATTACCTCCTATTGATCTATAGTACATTTTAAACTTTGAATGGCCTGACCTGGCCCTCTTGTACAGTCCCCAAGCCCAGGTTCACTACTATATCTTGGTCTTTATGTAGAGGATATTAAACAGGTTGTAGTTCTCTGATCAGTCTACAAACCTGTTTTGTCTCTGCTCTCTCTACCAAAAGGCTTTCTTTATCTTTACCTGGTCAATAAAACATCTTATAGGACTAGGGAGAACAGCCCCTGCTCTAGGCAATCTTTTCTGGAAAACTTCCAGTCTAACACCACTGCTCGAAATGCCATATTCCCACAGTGCTTGAAAGGACTTAAGTATTGGGTTGCATTGTTCATTTTTTAATTCTATCTTCTCTCCAGATTCCTCTTGAGAGACTAGGGTGACCTTCCTTAGAAGATTCTATCATTTCAATTATTTTTATTTCAATAGTGTTGGCTGAAAAGAGTGGCAAACAAATTAGGGAACAAGTAGCACATCCTGCGAAGGTTCACTAGCACAAATTAAAGAGCATTATAAGTATAACAATTGAAATGATGGCTTTATAAAAAACTCTTTCACTTATATTCAGAAAGATGGTTTTATTGGTTTGTTTGGGCACTTTGTGTACCAAGCAAGTCCTCTTTTGTATGATGAGGTGAAACTGTAGATGAAGCCATCCAGCAGAGCACTTTTTATGTTCAATGTTACTAATAGATATTAGTTGCACGAATAAAATCAGGGATAAAGGATTTCTAAAAATTAAACCTACTTAGACCTGTATAAATGAGTCTGAACATAATTAGTTTGAACAATTTATTCCACCAATAAACTCCTGTTTGACTATAAAAATTGGTGATATTAAGCTAGAAGAGAACTATTTAGCTAAAACAAAAAGGAGCTACGCAAGACTTCTTAGGTTCTCGTGAGTGATTTAAATACTGGGACAAATACCGGGTTAAAAAAAAGTAAAGTAATATTTGTATTTTATTGTCCATAATGACTGTACCAAACCACCAGTTCATGTTTCTCTGAGTCTTTCTATTGTTGCTCTTTTGGCAATAAGTTTGAACCTGACTTATACCAGATTGTGCATCTAAATCTAAATAATTAGAAAAAATTATCATTTAAAATAGTAAAAATGTCTAATTACTCAAAGATAAAAAGAGGCTAGTGAGAACAAATAACCTGTTTTCTAGTAAAATAATTTGGAAATGAGAATGACATCTATAAAATGTCATTTGTAATAATTAAGAAGAAACATTGGCGTAGACTGGATGAAAGATTCATTTTAACAAAAGGAACATTATAGTTATTTTGTAAATTACCTTATGTGAAGAAGTACAAACAGCAAAGAAATATATGAAAAAATGTTCACCATCCAGGGACAATTTGAGAAGTGCAAATTAAAACATTTAGATTCAATTTCACTCCAGAAAGAATGTCTATTATCAGGAAATCAACCAATAAAAATGCTGGCAAGGCTATGGGGACAAGGGGACCCTTCTTTACTGTTAGTGGAAGTATTATTTGGTGCAACCACTATGAAAAACAATAGAGAACTAGAGGTTCCATTTGACCCAGCTACTCCCCTTCTTGGTATTTTCCTGCAAGAGTTAAAAAGTATCATACCACAGCAAACTTTGAACATCCATTTTTCTAGCAGCACAATTTTTAATAGCGAGGTTTTGGAAATAGCCCAGATGACCATCAAAGAAAAAAGAAATTGTAGCTTTTATGCACAATGAAATATTATACTGCCAAAAAGAAGGATTAATTTGAGACATTTTTAGGTAAAATAATGCCGCACCTTGAAGGCATAATTTTAAGAAACATAAATCAGACATACATGTTTAAATATCGCATTGTCTCTCTTGTGTAGGAAATGAAGGCCAAAATGGATGATAGACATTGGATAGTAGGAAGAAAACTTTCAAATGGGAAGGAGAAGGGGTTAGGGTGGAGGGAGGGAATAGGGATTAAAAAATGGAAAGAAAATAATAGAAAAGTTTTGTAAAGGGAGAGGGGAATAAGAGTTAAAAGAAAGGGAAGGAAATGGGGAAAATAATTAAGATATATTATGTACAGGGAAAAATTTCCAATGATTAACATGACCATTACATGTGTCAAAAGTGTACCAATAAGTTTTATTTTTAAAAATTAATAAAATTAGAGTTAAAATAAAACATTCTAATATTTTGAGTCATAATTTAAGGACAAGTGGATGCCTCTTTTTTTTTTTTTTTTTTAATGCTGGGGACTGAACTCAATACCTTGCACTTGCAAGGCAGGCACAGTGCCACTAAGCTAAGTCCCCGGAACAACATGCATTCTTTTAAAAAATTCTACCTTAAATCTGTCAGAATAAGATTCATGAAAGAAACTAAGAATGTGAATAGATGATGTACAATCAGATTTATTATATTACATGTGAACTAGATAAATAGCTCACGATATACATATGGTGTCAGCACTGAAGAATTTTTATGTCACTGGTGAATCACTGATTTCACTACTTTACCGTTTATAGAAAGTTTGCACTTGATTATGTTACCTCTGTATTTATGAAAGATTTGAGACAGAAATTCCATGAAATTTTGTATCTATACTAGGTCCTACATAGGACTTTTAAAATCATAGAATTTTCTTATTGGTTGAATGCTTGCTAGAATATTATTTTGGTATTTGGCTTTCATATAGCTATATTCATATTGTTTTTTTCTTAGAAATTATTGTTATTAAGAACATTGTGATATCAGTCTATTCTTGAGATAAAATACTGTTGTAACCTGTAATAGATACAAACATAAAATTAATTTGATTTTTCTCAGAGATCTGATTTCAATAAATCCATAACAATATTTTGTTTTGTGTTGATTTATTACTATTTCTCAGACCATGAGTGAGCCTTAAGATTCTGTTTCATGTGGCCTGTGAATTGTGACTGATTACTTAATTAACTGATTTTTTGATGAAGTGGTTATAAAAAGAGGCTTTGGGATCAGACCAACCTGGTTCTGAATTCAAGCCCAGCAATTTACTAGCCAAATAACAAATACGACTCAGTTTGTTTTTGGTTTCATTGTTGTATGCAAAATGGATATTCTAATAGTACCTTTTATTTGACCATTGTCATAATAAAATAAAAAAATGAACAAAGGCTTTTGAACTGTGCTTGATACATATTAAGCTTAATATCAACAATTACAGTTTTCATGTGCCTAGATA
Organism: Fukomys damarensis; assembly: GCF_012274545.1. Taxonomy (NCBI): domain Eukaryota; kingdom Metazoa; phylum Chordata; class Mammalia; order Rodentia; family Bathyergidae; genus Fukomys; species Fukomys damarensis. Next base: position 82,452,357 of record NW_022900926.1, on the reverse strand, counting down.
ATTGCAGTTATGAATTACATTACCCTCTTAAACCAAATGAAACCTTATAAAAGAAGTATGTGGCTTAAAATATTTTTACAAGGAAACGCAATTGAAATATAATAGAAATAAAACACAAACATTGCTCAAAAGTGATAAACATAGTTGATATTTTATCCTTTTTTATCTATAATACAATGTGGAAATTGTGATGTACTAGGTCTCACAGGTGTTGGTCAAAGAAGTAGACATTCAGAACACGGATGTGTGATTTACATCCACAATCCTAAGACTGAACTTCACCTTGTTTACTTTGATCTTTGAGATCTCTGCTAGTGATGACAGTGTTGACATCGCAATAAACACACTTAATAAGTAGTCATCTGTGTTATAAAGACAAAGCACTACAACTTGCTCAACTGTTTCATAATGCTTTCACACTCCATAGGGTATTTTATTATTTTCTGAATTTAGTTATATGTAATTTTAAGCCTCCTTTGAGATTTCTTAACAGTAATGGAAAAGCCTATTTTTGCTTTCTATTATTCTATTTTTAATAATCTATCAGCCATATACAACTACTCTGTCTCTTACCATCTGTGCTGTAAGTCCCAGAAAGCCTGGTAATCCCTTTCCCAGCTTCCCTTGCAGCAAGAGGAGTCAGGGCCATGTATTCTCGAGACTTCCATTAAGGCATGCTGAATAGTCTGTTAGCAACATCTGATTATAGCTTCTTCCATACACATACATGGCTGGCTTTGTACTTTCCTTTTGCCTTTTAGTTGTGAATATAGTGTTAGTATTAGAAACAGTTACAGAGTCTTATAACCAAGGGTTAACAAGCAAAGGTTCCAAGAATAATAGTCTGATCATAGCTGTACAGAATTATATTTTTTATCATTGTTGAGTTTATTGGTACATTTTAGGTATACAGTACAGTTACATTCATTATTGGGATCTTGTACCTTTACATGACAGGTCTTGGTTCTCATTTCTTCCCCCTACCTCTTCCCTCCCTTAAACCCTCCACCTTTCCCTATTTACAAAAACCTTGTTTCCATATTTTCATTTTCTCATGTTTTTTTCTTTTCCCTTTTTTCCTTTCCCCTACCCTTCACAGTTGTTGAACAAATGTGGTCCCTACTAACATTGCTAAGCAGCTGCATCAGCCTGGACTACTTCCCTCTGGACATCTTGTGATTTATATGGCTGTGCTCTTGAACCCAGTACAAATCAGGTGTTTCAGGAAGCAAGTAAGGATTTTGTAATGTGAGTTCAATCATTTTAACCCTGCCTTCCATGATTTATTGTGGCCACACCCTGTCTTCTGAAGTATTTGAAATCACTTAAAATTATAATACAGGAAAAAAGAGAATAAAGTAGATAAATTCATTATGCAGAACTCAGTATCAAAAAGATAGGGCTTAATTTCTCAGAAAAGCATAATTGGTTTTTGAGTAATAATTTCTAAATAACATTTCCTCTTTGAAACTTATTATATAAGGAGCACCAAGTGAGACAGGGAATAGGGTCTTCTGTAACGTTCCTAAATAAACTGCAGTTTCATTAGTAGGAATTTTATAGAACTGCCTGTTGTATGCATCCTTGTATAAAGTGAATCAAGGTTATCAACACACAACTTAATAATATCAATTATGTGTGAGGCTAACAGAAGCCATGTAAGGTACTTTCTAGTGGGGCATTCTAATTCTAAGGAGAGTTTTAATTTATAGGGAAGAGAGTAGTCTTCTGTTTTTTTCCTCATCATCATAGGTTTCAGTTTGGATTTTGATGGGCAAACAGGATGTGGGAAACCAACATTTTCCTCAAGGGTGAAGATCTGTGGAGGAAATATTCTATATTTCTAGTTGAAGGGAGATCCCTGTATGTGGAAAACAGTGAAACTGTAACTATTCATGTATTTACTTCTGTAAGTTTTTAGGTATATAATAAAGACTCATAAGTAAATAGGAAACCATTACACTTTGCCTGAAGGTGGCCCCATGGGCACATGTTTGCTGTTGAGACAATATCTAGTCCCTGTTAACCCAGGAACGCTTGCCAAATCCTTTTTCCAAGCTCTATAGAAAATGGCCAAGATGATTTTGGCCTAGGTATTCCCACATACTCACCGTAGCTATAGAACAAAACAAAAGAAAATTTCTCTGTCTCTGTCCCTGTCTCTCTTTATGACACACGTGCGCGCGCGCGCACACACACACACACACACACACACACACAGAGACTTTATTTTATATCCTCGTGTTTTCTATGGTTTTAAGAAATATGGCCTCCATCTGAATGGGTGGAATTCTATTGGGCTGAATTCTATGTAGAATAAATTATTGGACTATTTAGATATTTTCTGTCATATATTATTTTACTATTAAAATGTGTAATGTGAAGCCATGCCTTCTCAAAGTGGTCCATTGGATAACCATGGGTTTGTGACAATTAAAAATTTTAATCAATGTATGGAAATATGATTTTCATATTTTCTTGGGAAAGGAATAGAAGTATGTGCTTTATGAGGTGCAGAATGAAATACTCCTTCAGACACTTTTCAGAATATGTACCCAGACTGAGCAGAATAAATTTACATTCCTTGATACTACCTTAGGCTAACAACAGGAAGATAAGGAGAGCCAGACATTCTATAGATTATGCCAGAATACTTATTTCATTTGGGAGGATATCTCTTTTTATATCAGAATTTGAAATGAACAAAAATCTAAAAAATTAATAGAACATACATTTCTAGGACAAACTAGGAAAAGAAATACAAGAAATTAAGCTTATTGAATAAATTAAGAAAAGAAATTTAAGAAATTAAGCTTATTGAATTAAAGTATCCACTTAACTTCCCCTTGCCAAGTAGTTCTCTTGTTCAGAGATGTTAGGAATGATACCTTGGCATTTTAACTGGTGAATTAATTTGCTTATGTTTTAGTGTAAGCATGGCTTAATATTCCTCATTTCTCCTACTGCATTCTATTTGAAGAATGAAGCTATGATATTGGCTGCGTTTTTCATTATCCTCCATTTATTGAATGTTTTTTTTCAAATAGCATAATTCTCCTTTTCTTATATGTTCTGTTTTGTTTCCCATGGCATCACCATTAGTGTCTGCATTTATCTCCTGTATCAAAACTTAGTCTATGAAGTCATTTTTGATAATTTCTCTGTTAGCTTACCGTCACTAACTCTGTTATTCCAAAGATGCTATAGTGTGCCGCATTCCACCTCTGCCTGTGCTGCACAGGCCCTTTGAATGATGACAGATCAGAGAAGATGGGCCTGAATACATAATTAGTGTGGCATGTAGTTAATGTTGTGATAAAAGAAGGCACAAAAAATTAAGAAAATATGCTTGATAAAACTAGGAAGTTTATTAAGGACTTGAGTAAGAATAACTGAGGAGTTACAAGCTTTCAGAAACTTCCTTTCTTTTGCCTCCTCAATTGACACAGTCTCTGATTGTCTTCCAGTCCCTGTAAAACACGTGTCTCATGCATAATAATTTTCTCTTTTCCCTACCCCATCTTAGGACAGTTTTGCCTTTTCAACTAGTTACTGTTAGCACCATTTAATAAGAAGGTTTTGCTGTGCTTTCTAATCGAAAACTTGCTTTTATCTTTCTTCATGAAAGAATTGAAATGGCTTCTTTCAGGTTGCTGTAGCCTCTGGGGAGATAAGGACCCTGCGGTTAACAGGATGAGAGATTTTTGTTTAGAAATTTTTATTTAGACAATGAAAAATGACCTCTGTAAACTCAAAGCTATCTTATTTTGGGGCTTTAGGCTTCTGGCAGATAAATCAATTGGGCCCTTGGGACAGCAAAGGAAAAACCTTTGCAGTAACTATGTCAGGGCAATGCAATAGATTTGTTGTGAGTATGCAGTTGTGTTGAATGTACAATGCACTTAAAAATAAATATCATTTTATTTTCTATTAAATATTCAGGATCTGGATTCTACTCTTCAGCTGTTGCAAAGAAATATTTCTTTTTGTGATGTAAACTGCAGAAAGCAGATTTTTTTTAATGTGTAAAATATGTGGCTGCTGTTGGTATTTTGATTTTGACTTTTTAATTATTTACTTATGTATTTTCTAAAAGAGATTGTTTTTAGATTTAAATTCTTAAAATTGTATGCTCATATTAGAATGCCATCTTATAAACTGCTCTTTTGTGGGTAAACAATTTCATTGCTACCTAAATAATACAATAGTATTTTGTCTAAAATATGCTTTTCCAGATTGCTGCAACATTTTTCACACCTGTTCATAGATTCAGGGAGCTTTGCAGTTCCTCACAGCATGAATTTGCACCGCATGTTCACTCTAAAGAAAGAATATAGCACTTGGCTATGTGCTTTTTTACCTATGTCATGTCGGGTTCAGATTCAGGGTGAAAAGTTATGCAGAATAATCTGTACATTTGACAGGGAAACAAACCAGGAGACAGATGCTCAACCATCATGTTTGTTTGTGCAGTTGTTAGTGATTGGATTATTGATCAGACTAGTAAAAGGGCAGATTGGAAGGGGTTAATTTTTTCTCCTTTATACACATTTTGCAATGTCATTAGAGTTGCAGTGCACACCAGTGAGATGCAAGAGATAACAAATTAAAGTGTACTGAAAAATAGAGGTGCAAAAGCCTTAGCAAATATCACATGAAGTGTCACAATAAAAACAATGGAAAGACAGAGTTACACTAGGGAGGCAACCAAGGAATATTTATTTTTTGAACCTTAGTTCTGACTGATCACTTGGTTGTGAGAACAAACCTATTGATAAAACTTTTTATTTTTTATGGTTTTCCTTTCTTTGTCCTTTCCAAAAGTTGATTAGTGTTAGGCTATGGCAAGAATTAATGAGTAAATAATAATTTATTTGTTTTTCCAGAACTTTCAATTTAGAACATAGAATGATATAAAAATGTAAAATTAATACATTGCTTAAATATCCATGAATAGACCACAGTGACTCTTTACAAATGATCAAATATAAGTTTTGACTTTAAGGGTACTGGAACAAACAATATATTTTTATCTCTGGGTTTTCTTTTCCAATAAAAGCACATAACACCATTCTCAAACTATTGTTATAAGGAAGCAATATATGAGACAATAGAGATAATAACAGAAGTTAAACAATTTGAGTGCCCTTGTCTGTGCAGTAATTATTTACATATATTCATTTATTTTAAGTTTTATTGGTTTTATATATATATAAATGTATATATATAATTATAAATATTCTAATGATTGAGGAAATAAGAGACCCAGAGATTTTAGTTAGTTTATCAGCTAGTAAGTGGCAGGTCTGGTAATCAAGCCAAGAAGCTGTACTATTAACTCTGAAGTAAGGTCCTTTATGCCAAGCACACACTGTGCATTCAGTACAGGAATTTCTGCTCTTCACTAAAGTCTAACTCATTGACTAACATATTGTAATCACCTCCTGTGATTTGAATATTAAAGTGTTTATATTATTCAATGAAACAATATATTTAAATTTCGGTCTAAATCAGTTATTACATCAGAATATGACTATTTAATGTACCTTTTTCTTTAAAGTAACATATATGTTGCATCAGAATATTTTGTTCATGAAGTCATCAACATTTATTATATCCCTAATATCTCACTATCTAATGTTGATTATGCACAATAAGTTTATATATCTCAGAATCTTTACCTATAAGTACTTTAGAGCATAAGATTTACTAGAAACCAGTAGAAAATTGTATGTTATTACTTTCAAATGTTAATTTAATTAAAGTCACTGTGGAGCTACACAGTACAAGTAGCAAATCCAATGAGCTATTAGGCAGTTGAAAATATATTTAGTTACAAATAATGGACAATTTATGGAAAAGTGTTTGAAATTAATTTCATTAGATACCTTCTGAATATCTAGTTATTTGTACGTATTAGAAATGACATAGGCAGTAAGTTTATTTGTAAATTATTCATGGGATCCATGCTTATGAAGTTTTACTCATCCCATTATCTGATATCTTGTTTTTCAAATTTCTGAAAAATAATTATAAACGTAGACACAGGATGCTTCAAACTACAGAGTTGCAAAGCTCACAAAGCACATTGGCTCAGCCCATGAACACTACTCTGAGGTAGGCTCTGCCCTGCGGCTTGGGGCTTATTATGCCTATGTGCCTTTCAAATTGATTGCAGATTCAAAATACTAAGTGAAAAATAAAAGAGGCTTCTTTTTGTGGTACAAAGATAACACTACAAAGTTCTACATATTAGTACTTTGATGCTTAATTTGGTGTTCCTTATAGTATTTAATGTTCTATAAATATGTGTTGGGTAACATGACAATAGGAAAAAAGAAATCAAAGAGCACAAGTAAGTAAAGAAATAGTACTGTACAAATGTCTATGTTTGGCTGGGGATTTAGCTCAGTGGTTCTGCTCCCTGCCTTGCAAGCACTAAATTCAATCCCCGGTGACCCCCTGCCAAGAAAAGCAAAAGAGACTATGTTTAGTATAGGATCCAGTGCAACATTTTAAAAGTTCTTTATGGCAGTTCTTTACAATATTTCATGTTTATTGGAGTGAATAACCTTTTAAAGTTAATTTAAAGTTAATGCACATTTAAAGGTATAAGTAAGGTACTAGAGTAGTGCACAAAACTATTTGAAATTATTTTCATCAAAGATAATAATTTTTAAAAATTATACATGAATTGTAAAATTCCACAAAAATAAAAATTAATTAAAATAAAGAGGTAAACGTGAACATCAAAATAAATACTATGACATAATGATGTTGATAATTACAGCACAAAGGTAAATGACTTATCAGTCACAGTCTCAATCAAAACTGATGACACTTCTGATTGATTAAATGAAGAATTGTTATTTACCAAGAACAATTCATAAAGGATGAAGTTAGTAACAATGACAAAATTACAGACTAACAACAATAAATCCAGAGATGACAAACATCTTCCAAAGGAAGCAGGAGAGTGAGCAGTTAGCAAAATTTAGAAAGAGAATATTGAAAGGAATACTTCCAAAGCAGAGACTTAGTCATGTGCACAGTTAAGGTGGACTACCAACTTGACTGAATTAAGAAGTGCCTAGGGGATTAGTAAAGCACACTTTTGGGTGTGTCTGGATGGTTTATGGTTGCATGACCGTGGGACTACATCTCATCCCTGGACCATTCCTCTCTTCCACTCCTCCCACGTGCTGTTTTTCTGGCTGCCAGGAAGTAATTATCTACGATTCCTCCAAGAGTTTAAACCAAATTAAACATCTCCCCCATTAAGCTGTGAGTGTTGAGTATTGACTGTGTCCCAGCAATGGGAAACTGACTAATACAAAGACCATAGCTAGCTGAAGAGACCAAGCAAGAGAAGAGATAGAATAAATATTCTTGCTGTCTGTTGCTGGTGTTCTCTATCAACCGAACCAAACTGTGAGTGGTAAGGTGAGGAAAGTTGTTGATGGAGTCTGTGCAGGTCAAGATTTCATAGGGAGAGGAGGGGGGAATGTGACCCTAGAGAGACAAACAGAAAATATCTGGCTTTATGGAGAAGAAAAGAAAAATGTGTCTCAAAGTCCAAAGCACTGGTCAATTAGGATGCCATTAAAATTATTGGTGAAACTTAAGGAGCAGTGAAGAAATTGAAATAAAAAAAATGTGTGTGTGTATGTGTGTGTGTGTGTGTGCACCTACATGACAATTGTGCTTCTGTAGGTAAACAGAAGGAGAAAAAATGCTATAGGTTAGCAGATATTGATAGGGAAAAAAATTTCATATTACAGTTTTATTATTTGAAAGCAGATACCTTGTTGTATTTCACTTTGTAATCCTTGTCTGAATCCAAAGTCTGATTTATGGTGAAGTCAATAGATACAAAATTTAAAGGAACACAAAAATACTAAAATATCATGATAGATAATATTTGGATGCAATGCAGTACTTTAAAAACATGAAAAACACCATCAGGATAAAAAATTAACATTTTAAATAAAAACATGTTTTTGTTTATTACTTATATTCCCAATAAGCTCATAATTCCTTAACACTGTGAGTGTTACATGCTGCAAAACTTAGGCTTATATGGATTTAATATTGTTTGCAAACAGACTAAGCTATACAAGGTCTTATATATAATTGTGCTTTTAGTTGTAGTACTTATGTTAATTTATCTCATTAATCCAAAGCATGGAAAAGTACAGCATTTGGATAAATTTGTACAAAAGTATAGTTTTCCTTTTGCCTCAGTATGACTCAGCACATTACTGCCAAACTCCATACTTGATGATTACAAGGTGATAATTGATGTTTCTTGAATGAAAAATAAATAAATTAATATGGCTATTTCTTTTGCTAAACATGCAATAGTAAGATGTGGTTTTTATTCTAGCTCATTTTTATCCTGTTACAGCAAATTTATTGTGTTTCCGTAGCTGACACTTTTCTTTAAAATTGCAAGCGCAGTTTTAAGGTGTGATTAGGAGGGTGTGGATACTCAATGAAAACTCTTGTAAAATCCCATGCATAACAACAAGGTAAACATTTTTATATTAGTTTACCAAAATTGCCAGTTTTACATATAATCTTCCTCAGTTGCTTCTCAATCTTAAAGCACACTTTTTATATTCAATTTAGTTGAGCATTTCCAAAAAATAGGATTTCAGTATTGCATGAAATTTTACTTTTGGAACACTTGAAGTTGCTATCTAATCACTTTTAAATTCTTCCTTTTTTATATTCTCCTCTCCTTTTAAATTTTTTTGGTAGACTCTCATTTGGAACTCAAATGTCTTAAAATCATGTTCATCTTAAAACTCTTTGTAATACCTAGGCATATCAGTGTGAAATAAATACTAATTATAGTCATAATAGTAATGATATAGTAATTTAACTTCATCATTGCTTTGATCAAATTACCTTTCCTTAAGGCCCCACTGGAATAATATTGATTTTTACAACAAATATAATTTCTTATCCTTGAAAGCCTTTTCTTCTGTCTCCACCTTAATGTCTGCTATTATTGTTTTGTTAGATGCAGATAATATGAAGAGGGACTCCATTCCATTATTTATTTTTTCTATAATTAACATATGAACAAAACAATGATGAAATTTGACATAGGAAACTTCTAAGAGCCAGATCCTATAAATGCATATGATCAAGATCATTTTCTAAAGATACTATAAATATAATGTGAACTTTAGGGAATATAAGGTTGATTTTTTAAGAAAATAAGCAACTGTGTCTTTTATAAGTCATATATTATTTATGATGGCATTTCTAAGAACATTTTTTTTCATGAGAATATTTTTTTTGGATCTTCAAATCACGCAGTTGTTGGGACCAGTTCACCTACTGGTCCATATCCACATAACTCATGCTTTACGGTCATAGACTGGTGTGACACAGTGTAATGGGAAATGATGCATTGCCTGAATTTAAAGGAACATGAACTATTTCTGGATCTGCTGGGGAGTGTGAGATCTGTATCACATTTGAAACAAAGCTAACGAAGCAGGCAGAGCAGAAAGATATCTATGGCATCCATTAATCAGAGTAGAGAATGTGTATACATTTTTCCGGCATCTTACTCTATTTTCTTGATATATTTTAAGCCTGAAACAGAACAAAAATAGCTTTAGTGACCAATCACAGTGATTCTTACATAATCATCCTTAGAGAATCATCCTTGCAAAAGCCAAAGCAAGTCCAATTTGGTTGAAAATTGTCAAATGTTATTATGTGTAGTCCTTTATTCTTTTCTCACTAGGTTCCATGAAATGCTCTACAATGTATGCATTTTGTTCTATATACAAATTTGTATTTAAATCAATCATTGGAAAACAAATTAAATTCAAAATATTTTTTTTCATTTTTATTGGTAATTTTTAGGTATACAGTACAGTTACATTCATCATTGGGATCTTGTATCTTTACATAATGTATCTTGGTTCTTATTTTTCACCCATACCCCTGCCCTATTTTCAAAGGCTTTGTTTCCATTTTTTCCTTTTCTCATATTTATTTCTTTTCCTTTCTTTCCTTTCCCCTACCCTTCCCACTTTACCTACTCCTTTAGCCCTTTTCTTCCTATTTCATATTATCAAAATAATTTAAGTTAAACTAAAGTATAAGAAATATGAATATTAAATTATTTCAGATTCAAATTTGGGCAAATGAACAAGACAGTAGAATAGGCTGAGATGAGTATTTTACTGTTTGTTATAGGACTCAGTTTGTGTAAAAATAGAATTTCACCAAGGCAGAATTGTTCATATAAGCTTTAAAGATGGTAATTGTTATGTCTTTACAGCATATGAGGTCCCCAGGGATCTCCACATCTAAAATTCTTGAAGTTGAAACACTCCTTTACCCCTCATTCAAATTACTTTTGTAGCAGTCCAATTGTAGTAAGGTAAGAACTAGCAGGGATCAGACTAAGACATATGTTATCCAAATCTATCTTGTAATGGACTATAGAAGTAAAGTGCTCCCAACTTTACTTGAATTAGGCTTCTAGATATAAACCCACTGTCATTCAAATTTTATTAGTGTTTTGCTTTTGTTCATTGTTTTCACCTCTTTTATATCATCCTTACTCCTGATGCATTGCTTTCTCTCACAGTTGATTTTCCATTCCTCTGTGCTAGACCTTGAAGTTACTGAGCAAGAATTACTTCTCAATGGTTTTAAGTCATTTCAGTTATCAGGTATGTATACAGACAACTCTCAAATCTCCATTTCTATGATTGATTTAGTCAGATCTTCACAATTACATTGAAGTCACCTGTACTTAGAAACAAGCTCAATGTGTTCTGTGTTAATTACATTTTACATCCTGAAACAAACATCCATTCACCAGTCCTGATACTTTCATCTCTGTTTTCACAGCTGGCTGGGTTGTGCAGCATGGAGAAAGAGATGGAGGTGGGGAAGAGGAAAATATGCTTGGGAAATGAGATTTGAGAGTTATTTGAATTATTTACCCAACATTAGTTCTCATAGCCCAGAAATAACATTTAACAATTTTTTCTAGACTGTTTCCATTCCATTTTGAATCTCACAAGTACACTGAATTCACGTCCCATTCTATTGCTTCACATCCATTCTCTCCAGTTTTCCTTTTCATGCTGTGATCTAATTTAGGTGCAGAGAGAGAAATAATCTCTCAGACATCTACAATTCCATTTTCTTTCATTACTACAACAGAATTATATTCTTCCATCTTTTTCCATCTTTGCATTTAATCTAAAACTTTTTCTTAATATACTTTGTAAAAAAGTTCATTTAAACCAAAGTAATTCAATGTTTTCAGTGAAATTAAAAGTTGGCAAACAGAAAATTGGAAGGAAGTTCTCTTCTTCCTTTCTGTCTTGATTTTCCTCCCCACCCATTATCCTTCCCTTTTCTCTTCTCTCTTGTTGTTCTTTCCTGTCTGCTTTCCTTTCTCCTGTCTCCTCTTTCTGTCTCATTACTTTTATTCTTATACACATATTGAATACCTACCTATGCTATTTAGATACGTAGAAACTAGAAGATAAATCAGATGCAATTCTACTTCAAGGCTGAGAAAAGCCTCAGTAAATCCTCACAGCACATATTAAGGAAATATTATGATTTATATTTCATACAGGAAGAAACTAGAATTGAGAAAATTTACATCATAATACGCAGACGTCATAGAGGTGATGACAAATCTATCTGGTACTCAGATCTAGACTTTACTCATTTCACAAACATATTTTCTCTGCAAACAACTTAAAATTCAAATCCAAGAAATTTTGAGGAGAGAGACAGAGAGAGAGAGAGAGAGAGAGAGAGAGAGAGAGAGAGAGAGAGAGAGAGAGCGCAAATATGCCTAAAAAGTATAGTAGAGAGTGGGCTTTAATGTAATAAGCAGGCAAAAGGGTCATGAGCTTTAATTGTGTGCAGCTTTATAGGCCATATTAATCAGGTCAGTTTTAAGCCTATGAGCATTGGAAAATCACTGAAATGCTTTAAAGTAGCGACACTGGAATGTTAGCTTTAAAGCCAGTTAACTTCAGGATCCTAAGGTAGGCCAGTAGGAGCTAGTGGAGCTAGGACACTGGACTAAAGTGATATGATTTTTTAAAAATTTAGATATAACACTAATAAAATGGTTATACCTCAAGATTTAATGTATGCATCAAAGAATAGATTTCTAAAATGACTCATTTTCTCTTTTCCATATTGGATAAAAATCATGTTTGATTTAGGGTGGAATAAGTAGGTAAAATGTTAATTGAACACTGCATGTGTGAAGCAGAAAAAATACAAAAAAAAAAGAAGCAGCATAGAACTAAGTTATGAAAAGCTACACTAATGGCTGAATAGAGGAGGGGACTCTTGGAAAAGTTATAAAGGAAGGGAAAATTCAGAAATCAAAAAATATGACACAGAAATTAAGATAACAGAAAACATATCTTAAAGGAAAGAGAGGTCAGACATAGTGGTCAGATGCTATTAAAATTAATGCTAAAATATCCATCAGACTTAGTGGCTAAAGACCATTAGCCACTGACCTTAGGCAGAGGTGTGTAGAGGCCATTTTCCAGAACTCAGATAGGAATGGACAATGGAAGGTGAAGTCTAGAAGAGCAAGGGGTACTTCTGAGGAGGAACAGTGGTGTTGATCAGAAATATTTTAGAAGAAATCATAGTTGGTTTTCCCTTTTCCTTAATATCTTATTGAAAAAGAATTAGAGATTAAATTACAAGATAAAATAACTTCAGAGTGTGAAGTTGTAGTGTAATAATTTTCATGTTTTTTTAATGATCTCAATTTTTCATTAGCATAATTCCATTTTACTGTATTTTAAGGTCTTTAAAAACAATCATGAATCTATTTAGTTTACGTGCTTTTATATTCTCCTTTCAGTTTAGTATATACATACATGTGTTGATCTATTAATTATAAGTCATTATTGTATAAGGACAGAAGTTCATCATCCGAATATCATTTAATTTTATGCTTTCATTCAAGTAACAACATTAAAACAGTAAGTAATTGTATTTTAGATAATCTGATTAAGTGTGATGCTCTACCATGAAGCTTTCATGCTGAAATTTTCATTTTAGTTTTTTGGTATGAAGTAAAGATCTTTCTATGTGAACAAATTCTGAGTCAAACAAAAGTTGAGTCAAATAAATGTTGAGGAAAACTGAAGTCACATAAAATAATGGAATTCAAATCTGTAGATCAGGAAGGCTTCTCTGTTAATAGAATCAGTTACTTAAATAACAAATAACAATAAATAATTCCATCTGTATTTGTATTTGCATTTGCATCATTTTTAAAAATTAGCAGCTAGAATAATAAACAATGGAAAAAAGCTGTTTTTCATTCTAATATCTAGTAATAACTATATTGGACATTCATTTAATGGCATGTATAACATAATGTTAACATTTTAGTCCAAGGAAAAATAAAACTTAGAAGTCACCAAGCAATAGCTTATTAAAATGGGAAAGATAAATCTTAATACTTGACTGTTTTTGACTAACAAAATATTGAAGTTACTAATGAATTTCACTTTGTACAACACGCTATGCAAGCAGGAATTCTCTGCATTAAATGTTAAGATAAAAATACGGACTTATATATATGAAGAATTAGACTTTCTACAAATAATATGGTTTGGCATTATGTCAGAAGTTTTAAAAATTAAAATAAATTCAAAATTGTAAAAGGTTTTAAAATTTGTAATATTTGAGATTTACTATCACACATATATTTAAATACTGTAATAAATAGTACCTGATAATCTTAGAAAATACTGTATCTATTTTTCTCTAAAAATGATCTATTCAAACTCAGAATTACTAATTTAAGACATTTTAGATAAGGCAACACTTTGTAAAACATTCCAACTTCCTTCCCAAGGCCTTTTAAAATCTAATTGTTATGATGAGAACCTGTAGATCTTGACCAAGTGATACAGAAAATTACATTCTGTTGCAGTTCAGAGAGCACACAGGTTAGATGAACTGAGTCTGCATGGATGGATTCAGGAAGGTAGAATTTGGCTTAATCTTTAAAGTTAGGTTAGAATTTGGCTTTGTATTCTTGGAGAGGGAGACAAGGTGAGCAAAGATAAATGGAAGTGTACTTGACATATTGAGGGTGCAGTTTAGCTGGAACTGTGTAAAGTGATTGCAGGAGACAGAGCTGGAAAATAATTTGGGGCCAAATTCTAGGTTACATACTTTCATTGTCACTAAAGCCATTAAGTGGCATCAAACTTTTCTTTGCAGATTTATTGGAATTTCATACTGTTTTAAGTACACTTGGGATAACATTTGTGATTTTAAATTCCATAAAAATATTTTCATATATAATTTCTTATAGAAAAATGAGAAAGTCCAAAAAAATAAATGAAAATATATAAATAACACTTCATTGAAATAACTGTTGGGTGTTAGGTGACTAGCTTTAGTAAAAATAGATTTATCAATAGTTGACTACTCTATATCCCCCATTTTGTGCTTCAATTATTATTATGTTTCATCTGGTAGGGAAGTGAGATTTGTGTAATTATGTAGATTATTTCTCCCCTTTTCTTTCTCCTTTCTTCACTTCTTTTCAGTAGGAAAAATAATAGCAAGGAATATTACCATCAGGTTGACTTTGGAAATACTTGGAGTCTTAGAAATGGAATGAAAAACACTTGAAAAGTAACTTTTCTTTTTTTGTACTGGGGATCGAACTTGGAAACCACAGAGCTAAATCCCTGGCCCCATGTTTTTCATTTTAAAAACTCATACAAAATCATGTGAATTTCTTTTATATATTTAAACTGACACTATATAAAAGTTTACTAATAAAGATATATATATATATATATATATATGCACAAAATTTTCTCATATTGATTTCATGTAACATTTAAATATTTTTTTAAAATTTAAAAATCTTACATATTTTACATCTCATATTTGACAAATAATAGTTTTATTTTATTTCCATACAATTCTGAGAAAATGACAATCTAGTGTATCATCTTTTACTTTAACTCTCACCAAGTAAAGTTTCTTATGCTACAGAATGTTTTTGAAGACAACAACCTGCTAAATATTTAAACATTGCCTCCTTCTAAAAATAAGAATTTCTTCAGAAGTAGAACTTTTTCCAAACATATTAATATGTTCAAAAAGATGATAACCAGTCAGGGATTAGACTGTCTTGAGGGTTAAATCTGTAATCTGGTGGATAACTTCGAGGATCTCTTTCCCCCTGAATAGGAAACTTTCTCATAAGTGAATCCCACTGATACTCATTTCTTCAAAGACAGGACTATTAAAACATGTCAGAATCTTCAAAGTGGGAAAGATGTTACCCCTTAGCAAAATGAAGTCCTTTAAAGTAGAAGCCCAATAGCATTATGAACACTCTGAGGGAAAATTCCCAGAGCTCTACAAATTACTGCTTTTAGTACCCAGCCCTCAGATTTTAATTTTAAAGTGTTGTGCAGATGGCATGTAATCTACTTTCTTAATAGACTTTATTTTTAAAAGCAGCTTTGGGTTCAGAGTAAAATTCAGCAGAAATAAGGAAGTTTCTTTATATACTCTTGCCTGAGCATATGCATAATCTTCATGATCAGCATCCCTATTGGAATAGTACATTTGTTACAATTGATGATGCTAGATTCATACATCACTTTTACCACAGATACCTAATTGCATTCCAAGGGTTTGGAAAAAATACAGGTGATGACTTATATCTGTCTTTACAATAGCATAGAGAAGAGTTTCTCTATTCTAAAAATCCCCCGTGCTCTGCCTATACATCCTTACCTCCTTCTAACACTAGGCAACCATGACTGATTTCACTGTCTCCATAGTTTGCCCTTTCCAGAATGTCATATAACTGAAATAATACAGTATGTAGACTTTTCACACATTCACTTCTTTCACATGTTTAGTTTTCTCTGGGTTTATTCATATCTTCATAGCTGATATTTAGTTAATGCCAAAGGCTACGCTGTTGTCTAGATGCACCACAAATTATTTATCCATTCACCTATTGAAGGACATCTTGATAGCATCCAAATTTTGGCAATTACTAATAAAGCTACTATAAATATTGTGTGTATGTTTGGTGTAGATGCAAGCACCAACCTTTTTGTCTAATTATCAAAGAAGACAACTAGTGGATCATACTTTTAATGTTATATTTAGGTGTCTTCTAAAATGGCTGTTCTGCATTCTGAGTGAGCATCAGAGTTTGAGAGTTTTTGTTCCTCTGTGTTCTCAACAGCAACCCTTTTGTCAGTGTTCTGGATATTGGCCATTGTAATTAGTGTGTTGGGGTGTCCCATTTTTGTTTGAATTTGTATTTCTCTAATGACACGACAGAGGACATATTTTCCATTTGTCTATCTTTTTTGGTAAGGTATCCGGTAAAGTTTTTGGTTCATTTAAAAAATTTTGATCATTTAGTTTCTTATTTCTGATGTTTTTAACTTTAATGAAGTCCAGCTTATCAAGTGATTTTTCAGGGATCGTGTCTTTGGCACTTTATCTACAGATTTATTGCCAAACTCAAGTAATATTGATATTCTCCTCTATTATATTCTGGGGATTTTTCAGTTTTATGTTTTACATTTAGGCTTATGTCCATTTTGAGTTAATTATTTTGAAGGATGTCATGTTAGTGTCTAGGTTCATAAGAACTGTTATGGTAGAATATGGTGAATATTTACATTTAAAATTATCAAGCTGGGCATGGTGGCGTAGACCTATAATCCCAGCACTTGGGAGGCTGAGGCAGGAGGATCACTGTGAGTTTCGAGACCAGCCTGGGCTACACAGAGAGTTCCAGGTCAGTCTTAACTATTTAGTGAGACCCTGTCTCAAAAAAATTAATAAATAAAAGTATGACAATAAAAGACACTCTTAAAATACTCTCCCTAACTTTGAATACACTTATCCTATGTTCTTGCCATTTTTTGTTGATACTTTGTCTATGAATGTTGTGATGTTTATTTCATTTTGTTTTGTTTTATTAGGATATGCTTGCAGTACATGTATTTTACCGTCACCTTGGGGAACCAGTTTTGAAAATCTTTTTTGAGTGGCTTTAGTTGCACTGTCCTTGTTGCCTTCATATTCTGAATTATTTCACAACACTTCCCTATACATTGACTTATACTTTGGAGAAGAACCAGAAGTTTCTTGGTGCCAGATCCAGTGAATAAGGTGGATGAAGACACACTAAAATATTTTTGACAGAAATTACCAAACCAGAAGTGATGTGTGACATGGAACATTGCCACTATAGCAGATGAAGCTGTTTATCTATTTCTCAAGATATGTTCTGTGCACAATTATTTATACTATATTATATTATATTATAATTATAGTTACTACTAGTGCCTCACTTATGGTATTAAAGATCCCTGCATTTTCTTTGGAAAGCACTCAGCAGTAGCATTCACTATATTTTTTGTTCATACCTTGTTTGTGAATGTTCTGAGGTTTGTTTTGTTTTATTAGTATATGCTTGCAGTACATGCAGTTTACCGACACCTTAAGGAGTGGTAACATGTGCGTATTACAGCTTGCTTTCTTTTTAAAAAATCTCCTGCTCTCCCTAAACCCTGCTGCCTCCCAGTCCCCCATTCATTTTTCATTTTTCTTGACATTATTGATCTTAGCTCATTGTATGACATATAATATTTACATAAACTGAGGTTATTAGGTTCCTGTACATGGCTATTCTTTTGTTGTTGTTATTGTTGTTGTTGTTGTTTTGGTACCAGTGATTGAAATCAGGACCTTGTGCTTGCAACGCAGGCATGGTGCTGCTTAGCTAAAACCCTGGCCCTACATAGCTATTCTTTGTTTTACTTATTTCCTTTCTTCTCCTCCTCACCCCTTTCCCTTATCCCCTTTGGCCACTTCCCTACTGCAAGTGATCCTTCTCCCCTTCTATCCATCCTTTATTATTATCTTTGTTTGTAGTTTGCCTCACTTAAGTGAAAGATACTGTACAGTATTTAAGCCTGTATGTCTGGTTTATTTCACTTAACATTATATTTTCCAGGTGCATCCATTTTCCTATTAATGTCTCAAAATTGTCATTCTTTATAGCCAAGTAGTACTCCATCATGTACAGATACAACATTTTTTTATTCAGTCATTGGCTGATGAGTATATCGGCTGCTTCCTGGATTTAGCTATTATGAACTGTGCTCCTGTACACATTGGTATGCATGTATCATTGCAGTATGATGTCTTAAGCTGTTTGGGGAAGATAACTAGAAAGGGGATAGCTGAGCTATGTGGAATTTCTAATTTCAAATCTCTATACATATTCCATAATGGTTGTACTAGTTTACATTCCTACCAACAATGAAGGAGAATTTCTTTTTCACCACAGCCATGCCAACATTTATTATCATTTGATGTCTTAGTGATTGACATTCTTTCCAGAGTAAGGTGGAATCTTAATATGCTTTGTTTTGTTGGCACAGGGGATCAAACTCAGGACCTTGGCTTGTGAGGCTGGTGGTGGCACCACTGAGCTAAATCCCTGGTATTTTAGTGTTGTTTTACTTTGCATTTTCTAGTGGCTGAGATAATGATTTTTTCCCATATATTTGTTGCCTGTATTTCTTCTTTGAAGTGTCTGTTCATTTATCTTGCCCATTCCTTCATTTGGTCTTAAATTTTAGATGGCTTAAACTTTGAATTCTAGATTTTATTCCTCTTTGAGGAGTCATTGGCAAAGTTTTTTCTAATTGTGCAGTTGTCTCTTCACTATACTGTTTGATTCTTTGGTGTACCAAAGAATTTTAGTCTGATAATTCCATTTGTGGATTCTTATTATTTCTTATACAATTGTTGTTTTGCTTAGTAAGTCCTTTTGTACTCGTATGTCTTCAAGCATTTAACCTATTTTATCTTGCATTAGGTTTAGAGTTTCTGTTTTAATGTTTAGATTTTTGATCCACTTTTATTTTAAATTTAGTAGATAGTGAGAGATAAGGGTCCAGTTTCAATCTTTGTCATACACATATCAGTTCTCCGAAAACCACTTGTTCAAAAGGTTCTTTCCTTCAACATATGCTTTTGTCAAAAATCAAATAGCTGAACATGTCTTGGGAAGTTTCTGTATTCTCTGTTCTGTTACACTGATCTATGTATTTGTTTGTGTTCCAGTATCAGGCTGTTTTTACCACTATTGCTTTGTAGTATATCTTGAAGTCAAGTATTGCTTTGCCTCCTACTTTGAACTTGTTGCCCAAAATTGCTTTTGCTATTCTGGTTCTCTTCTGGCTCTGTATGAATCTTAGGATTGTTTTCTTTAGTTCTGCAAATATACTGTTGGTGTTTTGATTGAGATTGTGTTGAATTTGTATAAAAGATTTGGGAATATGGTAATTTAGACAACATTGGTTCTGCCTATCCAAGAGCAGGGGACATCTTTCCCTTTTATGATGACTTCTTCAATCTCCTTATTCAGAGCATTACAATTTTCATTGTAGAGGTCTTTCACTTCTTTGGTTAGGTTAATTCCTAGGCATTTCCTTTTTCTAGGAGCTACTGTAAATGATATTGCTTTCATAATTTTCTTCTCATCAAATTCATTATCAGTGTACATAAATGTTAATGATTCTTGTGTGTTGATCTTGTGTCCTGCTACATTTATGGAGTTAGTTATTATTTCTAAACCTTTATTCAAATCAACATTAAAAGTTAGGAGCAAATATTAGTCAAAATATGTTTTTAAAATGTGTTATTTAAACAGAAAGTGCCAGAAAAGTGAGGTCCGTGGAAAGGATGGTTGCTAAAATGATTATCACTGAAAAGAATTCAAGTACTTTGCATCAGGACAATAAGAAAGATGCTTTAAGACCATCTCAGGAATCAGGAAGAGCCTGCACTTCTGAGGTTCAAGGGTTTAAAGGGATAAAGGCAAACTCCTTTGAAAGATTTTTCTATGAAAGTAGAGCTTCTACTCTAGAGAGAAACCCTGTCTCAGAGAAAAGAATACAAAATGGCTGGGAATGTAGCTCAGTGTAAAAGCCTTGGGTTCAATTCTCAGTGCTGAAAAAAGAACTATGAAAATGAACCCAAGTACTTTTCAAAATGACCAATACATAGTAGTAGAGTTATAGTCAACTGCTTATTCTGGTTAGAGTATCACACATAAGTTTAAGACCTAGGGTAGCAGTTCAAGTCTTAGATGGTAGCTCCAGTACATCTTTAGACACTGCAGATTCTATTTTTCTACATTATTATCCTACTATACTATTTTTATCTAAAGGTTATGTGCTATTCCAATACAATTCATGAAACGTCAATTATCACTTTTGCACTGAAGGCCAGAGAAGAAAGGAAGAAAGGTTTTGAAAAATGGCTACCTGAGCTGAGTCATCTCCCTTTGATTGCTTTCTCAGAAGTCTCATACTCCTATTTTGTTTTGTTTTGTTTTGTTTTTTTCTGGTTTTTTTTTTTTTTTTTTGGCTATAACCTGGTAACATACAAGGGAGGCAGAGAAATTGGATTTTATTGTATGGTTTAATATACTTAGCTAAAACTTAGAGTTCTTATACTAAAAAGAAATACAGAAACAGTTGTCCTCTGCTAGAACAGTAGAATAGTGTCACGCGCCATTATTTCCGGGTTCTTCATGCCCTGCATGAATTCCGGAGGTGAATCCGCCGGTGACGGTGGTTCACGCCTGCGCAGAAGAGGCGCTTGGCTCGTCAGAATGACGCAGGCCGGCATTGACCAATAGAAATGGGCCACGTCACCCGAGAGGCTATAAAAGGCAGGCTCGCATCCGGCTCGGGGTCTTTCCGCCATTGAAGATTGTAGAAGAAACTCCAATAAAGCGTGCATCAGAAGAATCCTGAGTGTTGTGTGCTCCTTGCTGGCGAGGTGCGCGCGACAAGTGGTGCCGAAACCCGGGAAGCGACTACCATCATCGCCGGCATCAGCGGAGACCCCTGACTTCAGGAGGATTCAGAACTGAGCCGCAGGAGGGGAGGATCCACCAACTTTCCGAGAGGTA
>NW_022900926.1:82430291-82430843 GCF_012274545.1 Fukomys damarensis | reverse complement strand
CCTGCCCTAGATGAACTAAAAAGATTAACATTAGCAGAAAAGGAAAGTAATTCGGAGGGCTCCTCGGAGGACTCCGAGACCGCGTCGGAGTCCTCAGGGGAGCCGCCCGAAAAAGAGGAAGTAGTAAGATAATTCAATTGGCCAAAACCATCTGAGTGCACTCGTTAAAATTGTCTTATATGTTTGTCTGTCTTAAGTGTTATATGTTTGTCTGTCTTAAATGTTCAAAGATGTTTGTATGTTCTTGATCAGAATGACGTCAAATGCAAGTGGATTGTTGGTTTCTACAACCTGGCTTTATAGGATCAAATAAAAAACTTATAAGATAATTAAATACAACCTTTAAGTTTGGATATGCTCCTGTTGGTGAATAAAGAAGCAGCTGCTCAGAAAATTTATTCTGATCTTTTTTCACTAATGGAAGCTACCAAAATAATTTTTATAGCCTTATAAAAACATACATCTTGTTAAATATGTTGTTGGGAATATTGTTGGTTATCAAAGGTCTGAATTATAAATGTTTCTGATGGTTATTTTCTGTTAAAAAAAAAA
>NW_022900926.1:82409428-82429520 GCF_012274545.1 Fukomys damarensis | reverse complement strand
TTGGTTAGACAATTGAGAGTAGCCATTGCTCATGTTAATTCTACCCGAGTAGACATTGTTTTTGCACAAGGTATATCTGATTGGATTGCAAGTGCTGTATCTATTCTGAAGGAGTGGGCTGGAATGGGATCAATGATTGCTTTGTTGGCTTTGGCAGTGTTTTTGGGATTTTGGTGGTTATGTAAGCTGAGACGACAGAGACAAAATGATAATATCATGTTGATGCAAGCTTTTGCTGCCCTTGAGGCCGGATACTCGCCTGCTGTCTGGTTGGCCAATTTACAATAGTAACTTAAACGTTGGTCAATATCTGCCTATGCCTTGCTCATTCGGAGGCCACAAATACCTACATCTCTCCACCTCCTTGGACATGGCCTCTGCACTCTGTGGACTAGTCCATTGCACCAGAATCAGGCATGTCCTTTTATAATCTTGTTGATCAGCCTTTGCACTGCTCAGAGGTTCTCCTCATTGCACGGGCTAAGGTGATCCAACAGTTGCTCACATGGAATACCTGCTTCGACCACCTTTCGGCCGGGGTGGTTGACAGGCTCCTCCTGAGCACTAGTTATTTTAAGGAAGGGGGAGATGTCACGTGCCATTATTTCCGGGTTCTTCATGCCCTGCATGAATTCCGGAGGTGAATCCGCCGGTGACGGTGGTTCACGCCTGCGCAGAAGAGGCGCTTGGCTCGTCAGAATGACGCAGGCCGGCATTGACCAATAGAAATGGGCCACATCACCCGAGAGGCTATAAAAGGCAGGCTCGCATCCGGCTCGGGGTCTTTCCACCATTGAAGATTGTAGAAGAAACTCCAATAAAGCGTGCATCAGAAGAATCCTGAGTGTTGTGTGCTCCTTGCTGGCGAGGTGCGCGCAACAGAATAGGATCTCTGTAACACATACAGTGAATTACTGTATGTAAGTGTGATTGACACAGCTGGTTTTTTTGCTCCTGTATGGAGACATCTATCTGACCTAGTACTGAACTCAGCACCTCGCCATTCTCCGCCTTTATCCCTACTGAAGGGCAGAGGCTGTGCATCAGACTGTGTCTAGTGCTTTTCCCAGGACCAGGCAATGGAAATTTCTATGTACCATACATCAGATGTGATTCAGCTCCACTGACGACTAACCATTTTAGGCTGAACTGAGAGCACAACAGCCTCTCAGTTTTCTGCATCTTATCCCAATTATATTTCATTTAATAACACTCAGTGAAATATCTGGTGGCAAGGGAAATGAAACTACATGCTTTTATGGGATCATTCATCAAGAACTAATTGAAGCTTTCATACAGTTTAGTGCTGATAAAACAGTGTAACAATAAACAATAACAAAATTCACTGGAGAAGGATTTGTTTTGCCGTGAGGAAAATGGTTCCGTTTCATCCTGGGATTCCTGGTTAAAAGAGTCTCCAATTTACAAAGGGATAAACGCAAGCTCCTCTGCATAATGACGGGGTGGAAACTGTGTCAAATGTATTAGTGTTGCTCCACTGGAGCCATTCTCATCCTAAGTATTTGCTATTGTGTGGGACTCTGGCAGGAGGCTGCAGGACCAATAGGATTTTCAAAAGTTTCTTTTGCTATTTATTGTTACTGTGCTTGAAGCAGCTCCTCCATAATTATTATTGGAAAATACAGAAAAATCTTAAAATGTATTTCCACAAAGTTCAGATTTAAAAAAAAATACATTTTATAAACTTTTAAAAGAAGTATTTCTATGTAAGCTGGTAGCTCTTTGTCCTTAGAATCTTTGTCTTCCTAGATGTAGTGTTTAGACACTAAATTGCAAAGGAAGAAATGGAGAATGCACCTTCTTAGACATTTTCTTGGGAATGATTTAAAGGAAGTAGCAAAATGAAATGTATGAGAAATGTGTTGTAAACTGTTGTAAACCCGAATGTCTATTTGGATAACCTTCTTAAAATGTGTTGCTATATTTATATGACTTAGGTGATAGCAAGAAACTATAGGCACAGATTTTACTTGGAAATTGGTATGTGTTATACATAATAACCACAGATTTTATTGGCAAAACATATTACCTATACCCAATTTGACTTGAGGCAATAAGACGGAGCTCTCTATCAATACCATTTTAAAAATATTCAAGTAATATTTTATGCCTACAGATTTTAGATAAATGACCATCTTATAATAAAGCTCATAACATAAGACACCATTAATATTGATTAATGTGTTTTGAAAATCTACCTGCAAAATAAGAAACTAGTGATATAGATATAGTCAGATGTAATTTTAAAATGCAAATTTTGTTCAAATTTACTTTGCATTATAAAAAGTAATTTCTCTTAAGGGCTTTTTAAACAGTGGCTTTCTAAAAATCTTAATACATCTTAAACAAATCTCTTACAGGCAGAAATTATTCCCTAGAATGAGAAGGATTTAGACAAACCACAGACACTCAGCTAAGAAGCCAAATTAATACTTGTGTACTTAGTCGCTAGTCACTTCAGTTAATTTGTACTATGACATTAATGAGTGAAAGATAAGTTCATATCATGACATCTAGGAAGTATCATTAGAATATGGGGACAAAATAGAATATTTGGGGACAAAACAATGATTTCAGATTCTACAGCTTTCATCTGATAAGACACATTTAATTGTCCATGTACATTTAGTCTAGAATTTTATAACAAAGAGATATGAAAATGAGAACAACAAATGAAAATAAATTAATTTAGCACTGTGTTACAATGCCCCTGATGCAGTTCTCACATATAAGACACCTGATTTCCAGGGCTTCAATCTGCATGACACCTTCTTCCTCAATAATTCCACAAGGCTGGCTATTTGTCTTTTAGAAGTCTCGATCAAATGCCACACTCTTAGTGCAATGTTCCCATCTTAGTTTGTACTGCAAGTTGGTACAGTCAGTGAGTGCCAACTTATGTACATACTTACCTATGATTGTTGTAGTTTTCTCCATACATATATATCATTATTTGAAACTTTATATAGTACCTATTTAATTGTTTGCCAATTCTACTCTTTAAAAATTTAGGTTTCATGAAGGCAAATATTCTGTCTGCTTGGTTTATTGGAAGATTCAACATTTAGTACAGAGCCTGGCATATAATAAATAATAGGTTTATAGTAATATGTTGAGTGAATTTGATTGAGGTTCTAGACCTCACAAACTAGCTAAGCTTAAGTCAGTCGTGTGGCCTACTTGTTTCTGATTCCTTATCTACAATATATACATACAAAAGAATGATTTGTCTTGTAGTTTTCCTTAAATGAAACAGTATGGAAGGAACTTCCTCTAAAGGAAAATGATTACTAACACAAGATCAAGTGATCTTCAGACCTAGACATGGCAGAGTTTTGCCATGCTTATGTTATTGGGTTAAAAGACTACCTAGACATGATTTAGCCTCACAACAGAAGTTAAAGCTGGTGATTACTTGTCAAAAAATGTTAATACTGATAAACTCAATAAAAATAAAAAAATGTTAATAGTGTAGTAATTAGTTAATCTTGTGACCAAAAGCAAGCAGTCATTAAGTAAAACAGATTTGTAGACAATATTTGAATATAAGATCGATTTTGAGAGAATGAAATTTTAGTAGAATGAAATTAGTAGAGTACTAAAACTAACCTACATATGGAGAAACCAGTGAATGAATATGATAGCATTTATATTATCTTAGTAAGAAAACAGAAATCATAGTAGAGAGGGTAAAACTTCATTGGCTATACCATGGTATCCAGTTTTTTTTTTTTTTTGGACAAACTCTAGATAAAATTATAAAAATATTTTATAGATGTAGGTAGTATATATGATCAGTTGACTTTTATTTGAGGAACTTACTCTTGATAATATGAGTTGTAAATTTCATCAACTACAAGGCCTTAGGAACAAAACACCTATGCTTCCTAGAAAAGTGATTTTGCCTCTAGCCTCTAACACAGAATCACGGTGGAGTATCCTGCCATTTTACTCTCTGAATTTCAAACTTCATAGCTATGCTGTTGACATGAGTCTATTCCTTTAATAAATCTTTTTTCTTTTTCTATATGCATCCTATAGGTTCTGATCCTCTAAAAAAACTAATTCCAATTGATACTGGTAGATTAATATGGATTGTAACCGTGGTTCACAATTTCTGATTTGGGAATTGACTTGAGGATTAAATAAAACAATATACACCACTTTGAAAATAAAATGCCCACATACATTAGGTACTTGAAGAGTGGTCATTCTTATGGTAGTGATAGTGGAGGTGATCCATGGTATATTTGCCTTTACAGTCTGACCTTCAGTTAGCCCATGATACCATCCATTGAGCACCTGAAGTTGTTGACTGATTCGAGAAGTTAAATAATTAAAGGTTCAGTCAATGAGAAAACGTCATCATAATGTTAAAGAATAAAATGGATTTCTTTGTGTAGATACAGGGTATACAGTTCTTGAAAAGGGTATAAATTCTTCACCAAACAGGAAGGAGATTCAAATTCCATCTTTGATTAATAACTACTGAAAGATGTTATCTGTATAAGAGGCATAATAATACTTATCCCAAAGTCTTATTAGGAGATTTATCAAAATAAATTACGTAAAACGTCCAGGACTCTACATATCCTATTTTCCTCTCATGTTGTTTCAAGGTACAACTAATCAACATCAAGTTTTCTAGTTTAAAATTTAGACCTCAGCCAAGAACTGTCATGAGAAGGTACAGGATCCCATTAATGAATGTAACTGTATTGTAGACCTAGATTGTACCAATAAACTCAATAAAAAGAAAAAATAAATAAAATTTAGACCTCAGACTTTATATAGCAAATAAGAGCTAATTTTGGAGTTCTGTAATTAGAGACAGCAACATTTTTCTTTTTGTCCATTAGATATATGAAATTATGGAGGGAGAAAAGGAGGTGCATAAAATACAAGCAAGTTTTAACTTGCTCTTATGTTGATGAAAACATTACTGAGAAGAAAAGGGTGGTGCCTTTACCACATAGGAGAGAGTAAGGTTAATAAGGTTAAAACCTCTCATTCCCAATGACAGTTATATTTCAAAGGAAGGTGAAATACACCCCAAATACAGAATCCTAAGAAAGTCCTCTGTGCAACTTTTAGATTTCTGGTTTCAATAATTACAAAAGCAGCATGGGTGTATTATTTCACTGCAAAATCAACTAAGTTCTTCAAAGAGTAAGAAAAACAAAAGCCATCAAAAGTCATTAAAAATGTATATTTTAATAAGATGAGATCCCAGTTTTTGATTCTTCCTGCTAGTTCCCATGCTACTGAGGATTTGTTCATAAAGTCTTTTCCTGTGCCAATGTCTTCAAGAGTTCTGCCTAACTTATCTTACAGCAAGTTTAGTATTTCTATTTTAATATTAAATCTAGTATTTCTATTTTAATATTTAGATCTTTAATCCACTTGGATTATAGTTTAGTGCATGGTGAAAGATAAGGGTCTAGTTTTAATCTTTGGCAGGTTGAGATCCAGATTTTCCAACACCATGTATTGAAGAGGCTATCTTACATTTTTAAATGTCAGTAATCTTATTACATCTTCTGTATTATTGCAGATTATTCACACCAGAGAGACTATTCGATATTTACACATGTGTGCCTTATTTATTTCACTTAGGAGTATATCTTCAATATGTATCCATTTTCCTATGAATGAATCTATTTTCTCATTCTTTATGGCTGAGTAATATTCCATTTTATAGAAAAACCACATCATCTTTATCCAGTTTCTAACGGATGGGCAAATAAAGAAAAGATGGAAATAAAGTGTTTGTAGATACGGAGCGGAAGAGGGGGTGAAGGGAGGGCAGGGACAAGGGGAAAAAATGAGACCAAGACATGTCATGTAGAGGTACAAATTCCCAATGATGAATGTAACTGTACTTTATCCCTAAAATGTACCAATAAACTCAATTAAAGCTGAAAAAAAAGAGGTTATCTTTCCTCCAGTGAGGATGGTCAGCTCCTTTGTCAAAGATGACATAGTTGAGTACATCTGGAGTTGTTTTTGTGTCTTCCAATCTGTTCAACTGATCCTCAGGTCTGTTTCTTTGCCAGTACCATGCTGTTTTTTATCACAGTGGCTTTGTAGTATAGTTTCAAATTGGGAATTGTTATACCCATTGCCATGTCTCTGTTGCCTAGGATGGCTTTTGCTATTCTAGGTCTCTTCTGGTTCCAAATAAATTTTTGCTTTCTATTTTCTATTTTTGTGAAATATAGTGTTGGAATTTCAATTGGCATTACATTGAATCTGTATAGCCGTTTTGGTAGTATGGCCATTTTCACTATGTTGATTCTTCCTACCCAGGAGCGGGGGTATCTTTCCATTTTCTTATATCCTCTTTGATCTCTTTTTTCGGAGTGCTGTAGTTTTCAGTGTAGAGGTCTTTTGCTTCTTTTGTTAGATTGATTCCTAGATACTTCATTTTTTTGAGTGCTATTGTGAAAGGAATTGTTTCCCTATTTTCTCTCTTAGTGAGTCTGTTATTTGTGTACAAGAAGGCTATTGATTTTTGGGTGTTGACCTTGTATTCAGCTACTCTGCTAAAAGTGTCCATTAAGCCTAGAAGTCTTTTAGTGGAGCTCTTTGGGTCTTCAATGTAGAGTATCAGATCGTCAGCAAATAATAACAGTTTAACTTCTTCCTTTCCTATCTTTATTGCTTTAATTTCTTTCTCTCCTCTAATTGCTATGGCTAATGTTTCCAGAACTATATTGAAGAGGAGTGGTGATAGTGGGCATTCTTGTCTTGTTCCTGATTTTAACATGAAGGTTTTCAGTTTTTGGCCACTTAATATAATGTTGGCTGTTGGTTTTTCATAGATAGACTTTATTAAGCTGAGATTCATTCATAGGAAAATGGATTCATATTGAGGATATACTCCTCAGTGAAATAAATAAGTCACGCATGTGTAAATACCAAATAGTTTATCTGGTGTGAATAAACTATAATAGTACATAAGATTCTAATGAGATAATGGACAATGTGAAATAGGAAGAAAAGGACTAAAAGTGTAGGGAAAGTGGGATGGGTAGGGGAAAGGTAATAAGGGAAAGGAAAAAAAATAGGAGAAAATGAAAAAATGGAAATAAAATGTTTGTAAATGGGGAGGGGAAGAGGAGGTGAAGGGAGGGCAGGGACAAGGGGAAAAAATGAGAACCAAGACCTGTCATGTTAAAGTACAAGATCCCAATAATGAATGTAAGTGTAATGTATACCTAAAATGTACCAATAAACTCAATGAGGAAAAATTATATTTGATGTTACATCCATGTGAAATAGATTTTACTACAAATAATATTTGCAGATAGATTTATTAATTTATCAAATTTGTTATTTAATTTGTAATAATGTAACATAGTATGATTCTAATGTCATAAAGTATCTTCTGCAAACCTTGTAAGAATAGCAAGGAGGAGAAGATGTTTCTTAAAAGAAGCAGCAGGCTGGGTGTGGTGGCGCACGCCTGTAATTCCAGCACTTGGGAGGCTGAGGTAGGAGGATCACTGTGAGTTCGAGACCAGCCTGGGGTACTCAGTGAGTTCAAGGTTAATGTCAAATACATAGTGAGATCCTGTCTCAAAAAAACAAAAACAAACAAACAAACAAACCCCCCCCAAAAAAGAAGCAACATAGTAATTTGATTATAATGTTATTTTTTTGAAATTTTAATAAAGCATTTTAGATACTACTTTCAAAATCAATTTTAATATCATGTTATAAGGTAGTTGTATTTCATTTCACTTACTAAGAAGCCCTAGAATTTAATTTGTTTTATGTAACTTAAATAATAGTAGTTACTTAAAAAGAAGAGTGCATGCAGCCAAGAGTGCTGGAAAGGTGTGCCAGGGCAGAGGTCCTCCTGGCCAGCACCTCACCAACAGGTGGTGCCTAAGGCTGGGTCAGGAAGGCAAATACTCTGGGACATGGTCAGGTAGATCGAAGCACAATCCGAGCAGGAAATGTTTTTCCAGAGTATCTGGGTTCAAAGATCAAGGTCTGAAGCACTGTGGGTAGAGGATAAGCCCAGAGCATGCTCATTAAGACGAGGTCAGGAAGGAAGAGAAAGGTGGCTAGTTGAAAGTGCAGCCAGGCTGTGTTTGAAGGTCTGGGAAGAAGGGCTTCTGAAGGCCAAAGGTGGAGACAGGGCCAAAGGTTAGCCATTTTTTTTATCTATTCAAATTGTTAATGGCTTTGTGTTAGTTATAAATACCACAAAATTTTTGCAATGTTTAGAAAATGCAAAAAAGTATAAAGACAAAAGTATAAAATAAAATCTTGAATTCCATATATTTGATAGACCTGTTCCAAAAACTTTTTTATTTGCTTTTTTCTATACAGCACATACTTTTTAATTTTATAAATGGGTCAAACAGATATATAATTTTTAAAAATTCATATTACTTCAAGTAGTATACAGACATTATCACTTATATTATCATTCATATATAAGTTATATTCTATGCATAGTAATAAAATTGGTTGATTTACCAAATTGATTTTTATTGGTATATTTTAGGTACACAATACCTAAATTACATTCAGCATTGGGCTCTTATACATTAACATGATATATCTTCGTTCATATTTTTCCCCACTCCCCTTCCCTCCTCCCTTCAGCCCCTCTACCCTTCCCTATCTACAAAGACTTGATTACATTTGTTTCCTTTTCTCTTATTTTTTCTTTTCCCTTCTTGATTTTCTCCTATGCATCCACTTAGCTATAAATGTATCTAATTTCCCATTCTTTATGTCTGGGTAGTACTCCATTTTATTAAAAAAACCCCACATCTTCTTTATCCTGTTGATGGGCAATTGGGCTGTTTCTAAGTTTTAGCTATTATAACCTGTGCCACTAAAAACATTGGTGAGCATATATCCCTGTGATATGATTCTTTTAATACCTTTGGAAAATACCCAGCTGGGAAATAGCTAGGCCAAATGGGACTTCTACTCCTAGTTGTTTAAGGTATCTCCATATTGATTTCCACAAGTTGCAGAAGTCTGCACTCCCACCAGCAATGAAGTAGGGTTCCTTTCTCAGCACAACTCTTCCAGCATTTGTTATTGGTTAATTTCTTGACAGCAGCCATTCTTTTTGGGGTGAGGTGGAATCTCGGTGCTGCTGTAACCTGCATCTCTTAAATGACCAGTGATGTTGAACATTTTTTGATATATTTATTTGCTACTTTTACCTCTTTGTCTAAGAAATGTCTGTTTATTTCAGATGCCCATCTTTGAATTGGATCTTTATATTTGGGGGTGACTGATGTTTTTGAGTTCTTTATGTATTCTAGAAAGTAGACCTTTATCTGAGGAACAGCTGGTAAAATTTTTTTCCGACATCATCTCTTAGCTTTGTTGGTGGTTTCTCTTGCAGTGTAGAAGCTTTTTAAAAAGATGAGATCCCAGTTGCTGAATCTTGTGCTAGTTTCTATGCTACTGAGGATTTACTTATTTGTAAATTCTTTTCCTATGTAGTGTCTTCAAGAGTTCTACCTAACTTATCTTCCAACAAGTTTAGTGTTTCCATTTTAATATTTAGATCTTTTATCCCCCTTGAATTTTATCATAGCACATGGTGAAATGTGGGAGTCTAGTTTTGATCTTTGGCAAGTTGAATTCCAGTTTTGCCAACACAGGCTATCTTTCCTCCTGTAAGGATGGTTGGCTCCTTTGCCAAAGATGAGGTAGCTGAGTAAGTCAGGAGTTGTTTATGCATCTTCTAGTATTTCTGATACATGGTCTGTTTCTTTGCCAGTACCATTCCATTTTTATCACACTGGTTTTGCATTATAGTTTCAAGTTGGGGATTGTGATACTCCTAGACATGTCTCTGTTGTCTAGAATGGCTTTTGATATTCTACATTTCTTCTGGTTCCTATGAAGTTTTGTATTTTTTCTCTAGTTCTGTGAAATATACTGTTAGTATTTTAATAGGGATTGCGTTGAATCTGTATAGCAGTTTTGAAATTATGGCCATTTTCACTATATTGGTTCTTCCTACACAGAATGTTTTTTCATTTTCTTATATCCTCTTTGATCTCTTTTGTCAGAGTGTTGTAGTTCTCAATGTAGAGTTCTTTTACTTCCTTCATTAGATTGATTCATAGATATTTCATTTTTGGATGCTATTGTGAAGGGGACTGTTTCCCTAATTTCTCTCTCAATGAGTCTGTTATTTGTATACAAGAAGGATATTGATGTTTAATTGTTTACCTTGTATCCCACGACTCTACTGAATCTTTTAGATTAAGTCTAGAAGTCTTTTGGTGAAGGATTTTGTGTATTCTATGTAGAATATCATGTCATTAGCAATTAATTGCCGTTTAACTTCTTTGTTTCCTATCTTTATTGCTTTTATTTATTTATCTTGTCTAATTGCTGTGGCTAATGTTTCCAAAACTATACTGAACAGGAGTGGTGATAGTGGACATACTTGTCTTGTTTCTGATTTTAGTGTGAGGGTTTTCAGTTTTGGCCATTTAGTACAATGTTGACTGTTGGTGTTTCATAGATAGCCTTTATCAGGTTGAGATAAAAACTATCTATTCCCATTTTCTGTAGGGTTTTTATCATGAATGGGTGTTGAATTTTTTGTTGAATAGTTTTTCTGCATCTATTGAGATGATTACATGGTTTTTGTCTTTGACTCTGTTATTATAGTGTATTATATTTATTGATTTACATATATTGAACCATCCTTGCATCCCTGGGATAAGTCCAACTTGGTCAGTGTGTTTGATCTTCTTGATGGTTCTCTGTATTCTGTTTGCCAATATCTTATTAGGATTTTTGCATCTATGTTCATTAGAGCAATTGGCTTGTAGTTCTCTCTTTTTGTTGGGTATTTCCCTGGTTTTGGAATCAAAGTAATATTTGCTTCCAGTAATGAGTCTGGAAGTATTACTTCCCTTTCAATTTCATTGAAAAGTTTCAAAAGTAGTGGCAGTAGTTCTTCTTAAATATTTTGTAGAATTCAGCAGTGAAGCCACCAACACCTGGGCTTTTCTTGTTGGTAAATTTTTTATTACATTTTCAATTTCCCTGATTATAATTGGGGTGTCTAGAATTTTTATGTTTTCTTCATTCAACTTTGGTAATTCATATGTATCTAGAAATCTTTCCACTTCTTTTGTGTTTTCCCTTTTATTAGAATACAGGTTCTTGAAGTAGGTACTGATGATCCTCTGGATTTCTCCAGGATCTATTATGACTTTACCTTTCTTGTTCCTAATTGTGTGGATTTGAGCCTTTTTTTTTTCTTCTTTTTGAAAAGGTTGGCTAAGGGTTTATCAATTTTATTTATTCTTTCCAAAAACCAGGGCTAGGGATTTAGTTCAGTGATTCTTCCAACTGCCTCGCAAGAGCAAGGCCCTGAGTTTGATACCTGGTACAAAAAAGAAAAAAAAAAAAAGGAAAGAAAAGAAGAAAAAGAAAAACCAGTTCTTCAATTCATTGATTTTTTTGTATAATTCGCTTAGTCTCCATCATTGATTTCTGCTCTGATCTTTATAATTTCCTCCCTTGCAAGAGCTTTGGGTTTGTCTTGCTCTTCTTTTTCTAGAAGCTTCTGCTTCATCATTAGGTTGTTTATTTGAGCTCACTCTTTTTTCCTAGCGTGGGCATTCACTGCTATATATTTCCCTCATAAAACTGTTTTCATTGTGTCCCATAGAATCCTGTATATTGCATTGTAAAAAGTGTCTAGTTTCTTCTTTAATTTTCTCTGTGACCCATTGGTGGTTCAGAAAGTGTTATTCAATTTCCATGTGTTTGTGAAGTTCTTGAGATTTCTTTGATATGGACCTTCAGTTTAATTCCACTATGGCCTGATAATATACAGAGGATAACTTCAATTCCTTTTCATTTACTTAAACATGTCCTATGATCTAATATATGATCTATTTTGGAGAATGACCTATGTGCAGCTGAAAATAATGGATATTCTGATTTTGTGGGGTAGAACACTGTAGACATGTTTGAAGTCAATTTGTTCAAAAGCTTGGCTTAGTTCTAGTATTTCATTGTTGATTTTTTGTCTAGATTATGTATTTGTGACAGTGGGATATTGAGGTCCCCACTACAATTGTATTAGTGCTTATTTGTTTTTTCATGTCCCTTAATATTTGTTTTGTATAATTTGGAGCATTAGAATGTGGTGCATATATATTTATGATTATCATCTCTTCCTCTTGGATTGTATCCCTTACAAGGATGCAGGGAC
This sequence comes from Fukomys damarensis, assembly GCF_012274545.1. Lineage (NCBI taxonomy): Eukaryota > Metazoa > Chordata > Mammalia > Rodentia > Bathyergidae > Fukomys > Fukomys damarensis. Next base: position 82,417,270 of record NW_022900926.1, on the reverse strand, counting down.
CTTCTTTATCTTTCTTAATTAGTTTTGGTTTGAAATTTACTTTGTCTGCAAATAAGATACCTTTTTTCTGGGTTCCTATCACATGGAGAACTGTTTTCCATCCTTTTACTTTCAGTCTATGTGTTTCTTTCTGAGCTAGATGCATTTCTTGTATACAGCATGTTGCTGAATTTTGCTTCTTAATCCATCCTGCCAGACTATTTCTTTGGATTGGTGAATGGAGACCATTACTATTGATGGTTACAACTGATATTCATTGCCTTATTATCATCATGTTGTTTTTCTGTTGTTGGCTATTTTTAATTTTTTCTCCCTTTTCCTATAATTTCTTGCTTTGCCTAATGCATTTACTGTCTAGGGCCTCATGGAGTTGTGACCTTCATTGTCTCTTTCTAGGATCTTGTTTAGAATTGTTTGGAGTGCTGGTTTGGTATTCATGAAGTTTCTCAGGTGTTCTTTGTTATGGAAGTATCTTATTTCCCTATTGATTTTGAAAGAAAATTTTGCAGGATACATCATTCTAGGTTGAAGGTTGTTTCTTTTAGGGTTTGAAATACGTCACTCTAGACTCTCCATGACTTGAGGGTTTGTGTTGAAAAGTCTACTGTGATTCTGATAGTCTTTCCTTTGCATGTGATTTGCTTCTTTATTATCAGAATTGTCTACCTTATATTCCAAAGAATTTGCCTTTGGTGAGCTGGTAGCCTGTGTTTGTGCTTGTGTCTTGCTTGAATGTCTTCTTATTTCTATTTTTGTTGTTAGTACTATCCTTGGTTTGATTATTGGATTAGTAAATTCTTTGATATTCCTCTTGCTTGTCTTTAGGTTTTAAATCTCTAATGAATCTGAGGAAATTTCTTTTTCACTATATTAGAAAGGACAACTGATTAGATCAATGACAATACCTTAGCCCAAGTTATACAATCAGCATCACAATAGCAGGAAACACAGTTTAGAAAATGCCAATTTGTGGTAATTATTAATCTATCACTTTTAACCATGTGAATTAAATCAAAATCAAGTCTGGAGCTCAGGACAATGACTTTATAATCCTCTATGTCTCTGTGGTGTGAATCCTGGTACCAGCACAGCCAGGAGGCCAGAGGTGCATGGGGGAGAGGGGACTGGTGGTACCTGTGCAGCTCTGCCTCTCACTGGCCCTCTACTGAAGTCCCTAACCAAATTAATTTTATGTGTCTTTTGTGAATGGATGTTTATACTTCTTTTGATTTATGTTTTATTTTCCTTATGTAAACAATGTTATAAACACTCCTTAGAACTTTCTGTTTTTTTTCCTGGTTATTTCAAATGTAAGTAGCTTTTCATTCAAAAAGTAATACAGTTGTATGATGAAATTCCTATAAAACAGATAAACAAAGCATTTATGCTTCTACCATTGTAACATATCATTTAGAGTTTCTTCTTAGAGGTCTTTTTTTGTCCTAATTTTTATCACTTTTACTAATAAATTTATATGATGCTTCACTTAAAACTGTATTACTTTATCACAAAGCCATCCATTAAGCCTCAAATACATATTTGTTTTTAATCTTCAAGATTGCCAACATACATGAAGGTGGAGTGGACAGCAAAGTGGATGGAGGCTTTTGAGGTTGGGAGAAGTGGGGTTGATGATACCTTTTTAAGGTGTGAAACTGACAAGGCATGGAGGTTAATTAAGTACCAATTAATGCGGTTGCCATTTTCACCTCAGGGCAAGCCTGATTCTCCAGTCCTCACAGATTGTTAAGTAGGCTAGAGGTGGGTTGAGAATGGAAGAAAACTATTGTTTATTTAAAAAGGTACTGTGGTTGTAGCATTGTGTATATTATCCTATTTAATTCCTGGAACATTTTGAAGTCAATACAGCATAACAAATTTTTATATATAAGATTATAGGTTCAGAAAGGTTAAGTAAGTTGGCTAATATTGCATCGTTCTGCAGAACTGGAATTGAAATATATAACTGAATGTCTATAAAAGAGATGCACTTATATGTAGAATACTGCTGTTGCAGAAAGTATAGACTTGATTTTAGGTGCTAGCAGTTTTCAAAGTGGTACTTTATTTCATCACACCCTTCTAGTGAATGAAATAAATACTTGTTGGATTTCAGTCAGGTACAGAAGCACACATGACTCAAAAGTATCTTTACTTTTATGATAGGTGGATAAATAGTGCTATAAATTTGGTGAGGCCAAAGAGAATGTGAAGACATATGAATTAACTCTGTTGTCTTGGGGAAAGCCTACCCATCATTTACATGTCGTGGTCAAAAGTTTTAGTAAAGAGAAGTCACCCAAGATGTAGAGCTTAAAAAGGAGTTAAAGATGACAATGTTATTTGCCATAATTACTTATATTTTGGTTGTATTATATTCCAGAGATGACCAGTAATGAAGAAAGAGTGAACAAGTGTTTAAAAGATTGCATTGTTTGTATATATTTGTCACCAAGGGAATTATTTTTATATTTCATCATATAACTGAGAGTAACTGGTATACATACATATAATAATGTCATTATTTTGCAAATAATAAAAATGCAGAATCCTCATTCTTTTAGGGGTATTTTTAGAAGTGGACAAGAATATTACTTGATGGTGATGATAATTTTGTCTTATTTCCAATATTTGTTTATTCATTTTTATTATTCCTTTTACATTCAAGCTGAGTTGATTTAGATGACTTTTTATAAAGTAATACAAAAATATTATTATTTTTCTTATCCCTGGCTTTAATGCATTCAGTGTAACTTATTCTTATTGCTCTTTAAATAATATTTTAAAACTTTAAACATTCTAGGATTAATTTTGAATTCTATCCACTATCCTTTAGATCTCTCTTTAGAGGATAATATAATTTTATTCTCTCTCATATATAGGAATGAATAAAGAACAGTTTTTGATTTACAGAATGAATCAAATGCTTTTCATTCATGATATATTTTAATATTTATACATTTTATGTGCTATTTTTAGAAACTGCACCTACAATAAAATGAATTTTCTCTAAATAATTTTTTAAATATTGTGTAAGATTCAATATTAGAGGTATTAAAACTTTTACAACCACAAAAATTTCCTTCATAGATTTAAAATAGTTATAATATTTAGCAAATCATTTCTGAGGTATTGTTGTTTGATAACTTCCTTAATTTCTCCCATAGATATTGGTTTATTTAGTCATTGTTATGTCAATTTTCAGAAGTCACTGTTTCTCAGAAAATTATCCCTTTGAATAGACTTGCAAATTCAGTAACATAGTTGCCTCTCTAATCAGATTGGGTTCATGTTGTCAGTTATATATATATATATATATTTTTTTTCGATTAGCCACTAAGGAAAAGAAAGAATTGCTAGACCACTTTGACAATTTGATTGTGCTTTTTATCTTCAAGTACCACCTAAGCAAACAGATCTGATACTATTTATGACCATATATTCTGAGTAACAAAACACTGCAAGCACTTCCCACTTTGGAAGATATCATCTGAGATTTTGGTATTGGTAACAGTAAATATTATTCCAGAGTTAAAGATAGGATAAAGCAGGATAGCTACTGGCTCAATTATTGTTATCCTCTATATCTGCAATATCCCCTGAAACAGTCATGTGTTAAGAGGGGAGCTTTTAAATGGTGACTGGATCATGACAGCGCTGTAGCTGACTTGTTGTTCAGTGGTGGAAACTGATTGGAAGAGGTGGGTCATGGGAGACAGGACCTGGGGCTATATCTGCTGTCTGTGCTTCTGGCTTTCCATGGTATGGGTAGCTTTCCTCTGCACATCTTCCCTTAGAGCCAGTGGACTAAGGGCTGAAACAACTTAAAAACCAGAAGCCAAAACAAACCTCTCCTTTAAATTGTGGGTGTCAGATATTGTCTCTGAATAACGAAACAATAAATAAGGCAATTGTAATTTAATTTGAATATTTCAATTTTTATTAATCTTAATTCTCCATTGAGAAAACTGAAAAGGGGGAAATTATTTGTTTTTTCTAGAATGCTTTTTCTGAGCTATAAACATTGCAAAAATATTGCTGCATAATTAGAAAATTGCATACTTTCAAATAGCCTTATACTTGTTATGCATTTCAGTATTTTTTCTATTTTATTCCCTTCTTCAGGAACCAAATTTTGTATTTATTGGATATAATTTTACATACTAATTTTTGGTTGCTATTGACAATTTATATTTATCTGTGTCTTCTTCAGTCTACTTTTCCACATTTTACATTTAGATTTCAGAATAGTTGGTTATTCATTTGACTGTCTTTAATAAAAATTAAAATTAATATTTTATTATGATAATTTATGTTCTTAAAATATTTCCTTAGCTATTCTAATTTAGTTTTAATTCACACAGATGTCTTATCTTTTTTATCTTTTAAAAAAACAAAATCTATGATTTCTTTATTTTCTTGAGTTTTTATAATCTAAAATTTTTTATTCTTAGGTAATATATTCTTTATCTACATGTACCACATTATATTTATTTGTTTTGGCACACTTTCTTTTGCATTAATAGCTCAGAGTGTTTTGTTTGCTTAATTTTAAAAATGAAAAATATTAAGAATGGCAGTAATAGGACAAAGAGCTCAAGTGGACTTCACTCTGTAATCTTTATATTGTACTTTTCAGACCTTAAATATTAACCTAGAATATAGCCCTTTTTATTCACTTGTTAGTTTTATTTCTATGCATTCTACTTTGAAATAAGGGAACTCACAATGTAGAAAATAAATGTAACCTGCTACCTCCACTTTCTTATCCATAATCATTTTCTAAATAGTTTCCTAATCTTCATTTGCTTCCAACTTCATTAAGCATGAAAACTATTCCTATTTTTTATACTAATGGCAGCTATGGTCTTTTAGTCAAAACTATTATACTGTTATCACCTTTCATGTGTTTCAAACATACAGCAATATTTGACTATTTCTTTTGTAAATGTTCTTCTCACTTAACTTAATTTCTTCTTCTACTTCTCTTGTTTCATAACTCAGTCTCTTTTCCTGGGCATATACATAATGGACTATCTTTTTGATTGAGCTGGAGCCTTTTCTTTCTATCTCTACTAGTTCCCTAGAAAATCTCCCTTTAAGCCTTAGTTTTGAATACACTAAATAGGTTGTCTCCAAAATTTATATTGTAACCTCTGACATCTCTTCTAATTTCTAGACTTGTACATCCAAATTGCCTAACTGATGTCTCTTTTTTACCTACATTATATACATCTAAAATATAATATATTAAAAAGAACATTTTGTATTTGCTTACCTGTTTTATCTTTCTCCCTCAGACTTCCAGTCCCAGGAAATGCATCTTTTCACAAGAAACAGTAATGCATCATGTTTTGCAAACAAGATGCTGAGGATTCTTACACTGTTATCTCTCCAGTACATACTTAGCAGTCAGAATGTTTCATTAAGACTATAGATCATGGCATTTGAGTTTTCTGCTATATTTTTGCAATACTTTCAATTCTATTATTATCACTTTGGGAGTGCTTATTAAAACTTTATTTAGTTCATAGGGCCTGGTTTGCTCTTTTGCTTCCCTGTCCAAATTCTTCTTGCTTCTTTCCACCACTTAGTTCATAGATAATCTTTGTTTTTAATTAAATTTATTGGTACAATTTAGGTATACAATACAGTTATGTTAATTATTTGGATCTTGTACCTTTACATAATTTATCTTGGTTCTTATTTTTCACTGTTCTCCTGCCCTTTTTTACCCCTCCCCCATCTATTTACAAAGACTTTGTTTCCATGTTTTTCCTTTCCTCATATTTTTTCTTTTCCCTTCTTACCTTTCCCCTACGATGCCCAATTACCCTACTCCTTTAGAACTTTTCTTCCTATGATGCAATATCAATTATACATTTTGATCCTAATTTATACTTTTATATTTTCACATCAGAGAAATGATTCGGTATATACACATGTGTGTCCTACTAATTTCACTTAAGAGTATGGCCTCAATCAGTTTGTATCCATTTTTTGGAGAAAGTCTCATGTGCAGCCAAAAAGAATGCATATTCTGATTTTGAAGGATAGGACAATCTGTAGACATCCATTAAGTCTATGTGTTCAAAATTGTGGTTCAGTTCTAGTATTTCATTGCTGATTTTTTTTGTCCATATGATCTCTCTATGTGTGAAGTGAGGTATTAAGATTCCCCCACTACAATTGTATTAGTGTTTATTTGGTTTTTCATGTTCCTTCTTTTTTCTTTTTAGTAGCAGGGACCAAACTTGGGCCGTTCCATTTGTGGGGCAGGCGGTGGAACCACTGAGCCAAATTCCCCGCTCTGTTCCTTAATATTTGTTTTGTATAATTGTGGGCATTAGTGTTTGGTGCCTATATCTATTATCATCATCTCTTTCTCTTGGACTGTTCCCTTTACAAGGATGTAGGGAACTTCTTTGTCTCTCTTAATTATTTTTGATTTGAAATTTACTTTGTCTGCTAACAAGAGAGCTACCCCTGCTTTTTTCCGGGTTCCTGTTGAAGAGAGAATTGTATTTCATACATTACTTTTAGTCTTTGAGTTTCTTTCTGAGCTAGGTGCATTTCTTGTATACAGCATATTGTTGGATTTTGCTTCTTAATCCATTCTGCCAGTCCATTTCTTTGGCTTGGTGAATTGAGGCCATTGACATTGATGATTATAACTGATATGCATTGACTTGTCATTATCGTGTTATTTTTCTGTTGTCTCTGTTTTATTTTTGTCACCTTTCCCTATAATTTATTGGCTTGCCTACTGGATTTTCTCTGAAGGGCCTCATGGAGTTGTGACCTTCATTGTCTCTTTCTAGGATATTATTTAGAATTATTTGGAGTGATGGTTTGGTATTCATGAAGTTTCTCAGGTGTTCTTTGTCATGGAAGTACCTTATTTCCTCATTGACTTTTAAAAATAATTGTGCAGGATACATCAGTCTAGGTTGGAGGTTGTTTCTTTTAGGGCTTGAACTATCCACTCCAAGCTCTCCTTGACTTGAGGGTTTGTGTTGAAAAGTCTGCTGCAATTCTGATTGCGTGTGGTCTGTTTTCTTTCTCTAACTGCTTATAGTATTTTGTTTTCTGTTGGGTTTCCAGAATATTGACTATTATATGTCTAGATATAGATTTTCTTTTTTGATCATGACTAAATGGATTCCTACATACCTCACTTATCTGTATCTTAAATTCTTTTTCTCTGTTTGGGAAGTTTTCTGTCATTAAGTATGTGAACTTTTTTATGTCATTTGCATTTTCTCAGTGTTTTTTGTGGACTCCAATCAATCTTATATTATATTTCTTTGCACCATCTAGGAGCTGTTGGATTGATTTATCATGGTCCCTTACTATTTTTAAGTGATCTCTCTTTTTCAGCCATCCTGTCTTTTATATCTGATATTGTCTTCAGATCATCACCATCTGCTGTGTTTATTTTCAATAGAGATTTTAATCTCCTGTATATCACTTTGAATCTGTTTCATGTTTTCCATTTCTTTCCTATGCTGAGCATTCATGCCTTCCATCATAATCCTGAACTCATCTATGATTTTTATCTGTTTCTATTCTCGAGGCTCTAATCATGTCTTTTATTCCACTCATCATCTCTGTAGTTATCTGGGAAATTATTTCTGTTTTGAATTTTTCTAGAGCCTCATTAATCTATGTTGTTACTTCCTGTACTATCAGTTCAGAGTGTTCAGGCAGTTGATTTTAAGACTTTCCCACATCAATTCCCCCAGAGTTTGTCTTTGGTAAGCTGGAAGACTGTGTCTTGCTTAAATGTCTTGTCTTGTCTTTTCTTTTTTCTTTTTTTTTTTTTTTTTTTTTTTTTTTCTT
>NW_022900926.1:82406770-82407631 GCF_012274545.1 Fukomys damarensis | reverse complement strand
CTATCCACTCCAAGCTCTCCTTGACTTGAGGGTTTGTGTTGAAAAGTCTGCTGCAATTCTGATTGCGTGGTGTCTGTTTTCTTTCTCTAACTGCTTATAGTATTTTGTTTTCTGTTGGGTTTCCAGAATATTGACTATTATATGTCTAGATATAGATTTTCTTTTTTGATCATGACTAAATGGATTCCTACATACCTCACTTATCTGTATCTTAAATTCTTTTTCTCTCTTTGGGAAGTTTTCTGTCATTAAGTATGTGAACTTTTTTATGTCATTTGCATTTTCTCCATGTTTTTTGTGGACTCCAATCAATCTTATATTATATTTCTTTGCACCATCTAGGAGCTGTTGGATTGATTTATCATGGTCCCTTACTATTTTTAAGTGATCTCTCTTTTTCAGCCATCCTGTCTTTTATATCTGATATTGTCTTCAGATCATCACCATCTGCTGTGTTTATTTTCAATAGAGATTTTAATCTCCTGTATATCACTTTGAATCTGTTTCATGTTTTCCATTTCTTTCCTATGCTGAGCATTCATGCCTTCCATCATAATCCTGAACTCATCTATGATTTTTATCTGTTTCTATTCTCGAGGCTCTAATCATGTCTTTTATTCCACTCATCATCTCTGTAGTTATCTGGGAAATTATTTCTGTTTTGAATTTTTCTAGAGCCTCATTAATCTATGTTGTTACTTCCTGTACTATCAGTTCAGAGTGTTCAGGCAGTTGATTTTAAGACTTTCCCACATCAATTCCCCCAGAATTTGTCTTTGGTAAGCTGGAAGACTGTGTCTTGCTTAAATGTCTTGTCTTGTCTTTTCTTTTTTCTTTTTTTTTTTTTTTTTTTTTTTTTTT
>NW_022900926.1:82375895-82406675 GCF_012274545.1 Fukomys damarensis | reverse complement strand
TTTTGTACCAGGGATCGAACTCCGATCCTTGTGCTTGCAAGGCAGGCCACCGAACCACTGAGCTAAATCCCTGGCCCTTCATTTCTATTATTGTTGGTGGTGCAGTCCTTGGTTTATTCCCTGGGTTAATATTTCAATGTTGTTTATTGTAAGTATCTTTGTTGCTGGTATTTAGAACCTTATGGGCTGATTCCTTTCCAGAGGTGTCTTCCATATATAGCTGGTCTTAATGTTTTGAGTCTCTAGTGACTCTGGGACAATCATATTTTCGTTAAAGATAACTGATTCAAACTGATTAGAACAATCAGAACACTAGCCCAAGTGGTACAAGTAGCCACAACAATAGAATCAAGTGCAGCTTAGAGGATTACTGTTCCATATAGTAACTACCCTTCGGGATAGGAACTTAGAAGGAGTAAGGCCTTCTTATTGATCTTCACTTCTGCTCTATCTTTAAAACCCCCACGTGCCTCTGCAGTGTGGATCCAGGTACAGGTTCAACCAGGACACCAGAAGTGCAGGACCGGGGGGCTACCCTGGGGTTGTGCTGAGGGTGCCTGTGCAATCTGGTCCTCACTGGTCTGCTCCTGGAATGGAGGCCTGGATGGAGTTGGGTGTGCATGTGGCTTAGGCTACTCCCAACCTCACAGTTCTACCCATGGCTGATTTTCTTTTCTTTTTTTGATCATTTCAAGCTTCTTCCTTCCTCTAGGATTTTGCTTTCCTTCATTAAATTTATATTCCTAGTAGTACTTCCTTCTCATTAAAATGGGACATTTATTGAATCTTTTAGTTATTAGATTAAATGCCATGTATTCTTATAGAACTGTTTTATTGCTGCATCTGAGGAAGTTTTCCCAACTCACATTGTTTTTCATGACATTTATCATGATTTGTGACTATAGTATTTTTTTCAGTATTGTTGAGGACAGAGATCTCATTTAAATACTTGGTAAAATTATAGCTCTTCCTTACATGACACTTGCAGGTCTAGATAATAATACTGGTGGCTCTGAACATTGATAAGAGTTTAGAGCCTTTTTCAACAAATAATGAGTCTGAAATGTATAAAATTATAAAATAGTATAAGGATATAAAACAAAAATCAGACCTTTCTCATAATACCTGCTTTAAATAAATAAAGTAAATAAAATTTCTCTCATAATTTGGGGATCCAACTTCAGTGGAATTATGAAGATATACTTAAGTTAACTTTTAGATACTCTTGTATCATTTAATAAAGGTTTATTAATAAATCTAAAATAAATGGAGATACATTGTAAATTTGTTTACCACATGAAAATTTGTAATATTTCCTGAGACAGTGGGAAAAGAAAACTGCTCAGTTCTTACATTCAGAAAAAAACATTTTCAGTGTGTGGAATTCTAAAAACATTATACTGTTTATGTTTTTGATTTGTATAGAGTGAAAAGAGCCTTATGATCAAATAAGAATTGAAAACAACTTTGCTGCCAATCAAGGGCAGTTTCAAACAAAGAGCAATTAAGATGAATAAAAAGAATCATAATGAAGAAAAGTGTTTCCTCTGCTTTTACTTTGGCAACTGTTACCCTATTTTTTTTTCTTTTTTTTTAAGATCTGAGGGAAGTAATTTAAAAAGGAGACTTCACTGTAGGAGAGGATAGGTCCTGGAATGAAGGCTACAGAGGACAGGATTTCTATTACTTTAGGACACTGTGCTGATTATTGTTGTAATAGAAAACTTTACCTTTATATTTGAAATATGTCCAATTAGAGTGTTTTGCAAAGTTTGTTGCCTGTATGCTACTTAGTGCTAATAAATGGATAATTTGTGGCATTTTTAGATAATACGTGATCAGTGATTTTCAAAAAGAATTTAATGGATCAAATTAATTTCAGCGTTCTTCTGATCCTTAATATTGTTACTTGCTACCTGCCATCTGTATGGATATTAGAAAGGCAATGAACTTTGCTTATTGCCTCTCTCTTGTATCCTAATTTCTTTTTTTTTTTGGTACTGGGGATTGAACTTGGGTCTTTGCGCTTGCAAGGCAGGCCACCAAACTGCTGAGCTAAATCCCTGGCCCTGTATCCTAATTTCTAAATCAAGGCAATAGTGCCACTTTCAGTTTTAATACCGGGACTACATTTTTGACAAAGTAATTGAAATGTTGCATATAGCAAATCTACCATAGGAAGTGCCTTCAATAGTATTAATAAATGTAAGAAAGAGGTAAGGCTTATAGGTACAAATAGGGTGTAGCATGTCTTTTGTCTTCTCGTTGTTTATTTCTTTTATAGATGTAGATAAAGATTCATCTTACCACATTCAGTCTTATAAGAAAATTTCTAATGATGATCTTTTGATACTGCAATTGTATTGCAATGGGGAAGGAAAGTATTAGACTAAAACAGGGCCCAAAATAAAAAGTAAATGCATAAATTAATTACACATGAAATAGAAGATAGGGATATTTTATGGTTCATTTTATTCAATTTCTGTGAGTGGGTGATCGAGGAAAAATATTGTAAACCTGGTCCTATATTGACAGCTTTTCTGGAAGACTTGTCAAAGGTTTAGAATCTAGGCTAAAAGAAAGGTGTTTTAAAAAATATATTTTTACATACTGATGCAGGTGTGCTATGCCTTATTACACCTAATACCTTACTGCTAACTTTCACATTTATGGTACAAATAATCACAGGACTGGTTATTTGCATAACAAAATGCTATGTGAGTTTTTAAAAAATTCTTTTATATAATGAGCTTTCTTCCAAGTTCACAAAAATAGAAATCAATTTGTAAAATGTTAATTATTCAACCTTTTAGGTTCATAATTATTATGTTTTCTATGAGCTAAGCTTGCCTTTGAAAATGAATGTTTTCAAAGCTTGGTATTTTTCCTAAAGAAAAATAGCAATTAATGAGAACATATCACTTGACTATAGTTCAGAAATGCATCATGTTTTTAGGGAATAAAGGCTTAGAGACAATCCGCTCCTTCTGCTTGAATAGAAGTAAGCAGAATTTCCTCTTTGCTGAAGTAGTGTGATCAGATATTCTAGTTTTTGTATGCCTTCACACATAACCCAACTTTGTGCTAGCTGTATGCAGCTAAGAACAGAGGTGACAGGTAGGCCAGAATATAATGAATTATGGTAATCCCAGCAAGAAATAACTGAAGCACATCTGAGAATTTCTCTGTCCCTTGGAGATTCAGTGAGATATATCCTAGAAAGTCTCCTAGGATGATAATAAGATGACCTTGCAACCTGATTAATATGGGCATCAAAAACAAAGCTCAGAATCTAAAATTCTTCCAGTGTTATGAGCCCTGAGACATTGAAAAGGATGTATTAGATGTTAGAGGGAAGAACTAAAAAGAAATATAAAGATTGATGTTGAGGAGGCCCTATGAGTAATGATTTAGCCTTGTCTACATTTAGCTTTAAAAAGTTGGATGACATCCAAGCTTGAATGTCACAGAAACTGTTATGTGTTGTGTAAAAGCCATCATAAAGTCCACAGGGATTGGAAACAGACCAAAGTGTCATCTGTGCTTATCTGACACAGAAATGTATTGGTTCTAAAGCCAGCATTCATAATAAATAAGCAGATACAAATGTGACACTATATACTTACATTTTTATATAATTAAGCACAAGCCAATGTTAGAATTATTATTCATCTTTGTAGCATCAGCCCTTATGTTCATGAAAGTATATGAAATGTGTCCTATAAAAATAAATATGTACTATCATTTAAAAGACACAGCCCTGCCCTCAAAAAGCTATGTTCCCAAGATTACAGTGTGAATTATTTCCAATAATAGTTTGCTATTAGACTGTCTCCATTTTTTTCAGTTTTGCCTTTTTCTGGATATCCCAAGAACTTTTACCTATTTTTCCTTTCTTGCTACTTTATATGATTCAGGAATAGAGGTTAGTAAAAGTGATTATCTACAGAATATTTGAAATTGCTACATTGAGGATTCCAGATCCTTGTGGACCATAAACATCCTGACAAAAGAACCATTTATTCCAACAGAAAAATATAGTCCTATATGGAAATTATGGTATATTAATAATGTGAAATAATAAAGTTTTGTGGGTTTTTTGTAGCAATAGTAAAGAGCTAAATCCTGTAAAAATATGGGGAATATTGAGCTCATTATGATAAATTTGGTTTTGCGCAGGAAGTCATGTGTTAGAAGTTAATAGTTGAATCTATAGGATGGAAGCATAAATAGAATGCGAGGGTTTTGTTTTGTGTGTGTATGTGTGCATGTGCATGCGTGTATGTGTATGCATGTGTGTATGGAAATGGGGATTGAACCCAGGGCCTTTGCACTGAGCTTGTTCCTAGCTTTCCCCCCCCTTATTTTTATAGAGTGACACTTTGGTACTTGTTGCTAACTGGTTTCAGTAGGTGCAAGAAGTGCCAAACAAATTGTTTTGGCTGGAAAAGATAGTGTGTGTGTCACAAGTCAATGGACCACAACAGGTTATATATTGGTCATTGAATGCCAAACAAATGATAAATACTGGAAAAAAATTTGTGTCAGTATATGTCAAGTACCAAATTTGATGCGTTTCTAAACAGGAACCAAGTTATGCCTTTATTTTTATTTTGAGAAAAAGTCCCATTATGTTATTAAATTTGTTTAAACTTGTAATCAGAGGCTTCCAGAGTTCTGGGATTACAGGCATGTGCTGCCATGCCTCGCTAAGAATGCCACCTTTGACTAGCCTTCTAGATGTTGTCTACTAACAAGACTGCTGAACTTCATTACAGTAAATTGGCCTGAATCATTTCTAGATTGTCAAATAATTCCACCTCTATTTTTCCCAAAGGCCTTATTTCAACTAACATATTTTATTTAATCTTCTTCATTCACATGGGTTATTCACATATAGCCTTGAACTCTGTTTAACCCTAGTCTACATTATATTCAAAGTAGCATTTCTTGGTCTACTGTCATATTTTACTTAGGAGTCTATTAGTTCAAATTTATCTTGAGTTATATCAAATAGCAGTGACAATGCTATATTTTATTCTGTGCCTGAGGTATGCATACATGAGTTTCCATCAGCCAAAAATTACAGATTTTTTGGTAATAGCAATCAGCCAAAAAGTTTACCTCCTTTTTAAAGTCCACGCTATATAGAAATTTCAAACTTATCCTAAGTGGCATAATGCAGTACATTAGTTTAAGAATCCTTTGTAAAATCCTTATGCAAATATAGATACTTGATGTAAATTGCATATCTATATTTGTAAGATCCTTTCATTTTGACTTATGATCATACCTCATACAAAATAAAAAATTAGAACCGAGTTCTACTTTCATTAGTTTATGTATATTTTAATTAGAAGTTTCATTTTATTTATGTATTTAATGAAAATGCTAAGTGGTACCAGTTTAACTTAAATAAGTGGGCACTAAGTTGCCTAATACAGCAACTTGTTTAGTAAACTGAAAGTATTTTATGATTTAGATACATTTATATGCAAAGAATAATCACAAAAAGGGTCACCAAACCTGTTCTTTTCACTGTAATTGAATTTCCCATTCCCCGCAAAAGGACTGATTTAATGTCTAAGTAACTCCACTAAGTTTAGGTGATGAACTACTTGTTGTGACAGCAAGTATTTTCTTGGTCTGATCTTAATGTGTCCACAATTATGTGTGATGGCAAATATTAAGAAAAAAAGTAGAGGAATATAACAAAATAAATGGACTGTACATTGTATGGTGTTATTTTAATGTTTTTAGATCAAAAGTCATATGAGTCCAAGACATAAACAAAAACTCCGACAGCAGAAAAAAACCAAAACCAATTAAGAGAGACAAAGAAGGCTACTACATCCTTGTACGGGGAACAATACAAGAGGAAGAAATGACAATCATAAATAAATATACACCAAATGTTAATGTCCCCAACTATGCAAAACAAATATTAGTGGATATGAAAAATGAAATAAACACTAATACAATTGTAGTGGGGGGCCTCAATACTCCAGTGACACAAATAGACAGATCACCTAGACAAAAAATCATTACAAAATAACAGAACAGAACCAAGTATTAGAACAAATGGACTTAGTGGATATCAACAGAATGTTCAACCCCACAAAATCAGAATATAAATTCTTTTCAGCTGCACATAGATTATTTTCCAAAATAGACCACTTGCTAGCTCATAGAACATGCTTAAGTAAATGCAAAGGAATTGAAATTATCCCCTGTATATTATCACACCATAGTGCAGTTAAATTGGAGCTCAATAACCTAAGAAGCCACAAGTACTTTACAAACATATAGAAATTAAATAAAACCCAGTTGATCAACCATTGGATCACAGAGGAAATTAAAGAAGAAATTAAACAGTTTCTACAATTAAATGATAATGCCACTACAACATACAGGAATCTATGGAACACAATGAAAGCAGTTTTACAAGGGAAATGCATACAAGTAAATGCCCATATTAGGCAAACAGAGTCAGCTCAAATAACCTAATGCTTAACCTTAAGCTTCTAGAAAAGAAGAGCAAGATAAACCCAAAGGTCTTACAAGGGAAGAAACTATAAAGATCAGAGCATAAATTAATACAATGGATAATAAGAGAACTATACAAAAAAATTAATGAATGAAAGAATCATTTTTTCAAATAAATAAAATAAATAAACCCTTAGCCAATCTTATCAAAAAAAAAAAAAGGGAAAGAAAAGGCTCAAATTCATGCAATTAGGAATGAAAAAGTTGAAGTGACAACAGATATAGCAGAAATCCAGAGGTTCATCAATACCTACTTTGAGAACCTGTACTCTAATAAAATGGAAAACACAGAAGAAATGGAAGATTTATAGATATGAATTACTAAAGTTGAATGAAGAAGATATAAAAAGTCTAAACACTTTAATTACATTCAGTGAAGTGGAAAATAAAATTTAAAAATTACCAACAAAGAAAATCCCAGGGCCTGATGGTGTCTCTGCTGAAATCTAAAGACATTTAGAGGAGAACTATCACCAATACTCCTTAAACTCTTCAATAAAATTGAAAGGGAAGCAATACTTTCAAATTCATTCCTGGAATCAAGTATTACTTTGATTCCAAAACAGGGAAGTACCCAGCCAAAAGAGAGAGCTACAGGCCAATCTCACTAATGAACACATAATGCAAAATTCTTCAATAAGATATTGGGAAACAGAATGCAGAAGATCATCAAGAAGATCATACACCCTGACCAAGTTGAATTTATCCCAGTGATACAAGGATGGTTCAAAATATGTAAATCAATAAATGTAATACACTATATCAACAGAGTCAATGACAAAAACCATATGATCATCTCAATTGATGCAGAAAAGGCATTCAACAAAAAATTCAACACCTATTCATGATAAAACCCTAAAGAAAATTTGAATAGTTGGTCTTAATCTCAACCTGATAAAGGGTATCTATGAAAAACCAATAGCCAATATCATACTAAATGGTCAAAAACTGAAAATCTTTACACTAAAATCAGAAACAAGACAAGGCTGTCCACTATCACCACTCCTGTTCAATATAGTTCCAGAAACATTAGCCACAACAATTAGACAAGAGAAAGAAATAAAAGGCAAAAAGATAGGAAGAGAAGACTTAAACTGTCACTATTTATTGCTAATATGATACTCTGCATAGAAGACCCAAAAAAGTCTGCCAAAAGACTGCTAGACTTAGCTGACAAATTCAGTAGAGGAGTTGGATACAGTCAACAATCAAAGTTCAATATACTTCTTGTACACAAATAACAGCCTCACTGAGAAAGAAATTAGGGAAACAATTCCTTTCACAGTAACATCCAAAATCATGAAATATCTGGGAATCAATCTAATGAAGGAGACAAAAACCTCTACACTGAAAATCACAGCACTCTGCAAAAAGAGATAGAAGAGGATATAAGATGGGAAGAAATCACTTGCTCCTGGGTAGGAAGAACAAACATAGTGAAAATGGCCATACTTCTAAACATTTTTTACAGATTAATTGCAATTCCAATTGAAATCCCAATGGTATATTTCACAGAACTTGAGAAAATATTCCAAGAATTCATTTGGAACCAGAAGAGACCTAGAATATCAAAAAACATCATAGGCAACAGAGACATGGCAGGGGTTATCACAATCTTGAAACTATACTACAAAGCCAGTGTGACAAAAACAGCATGGAGCTGGCAAAGAAACAGCCCTGAGGAACAATGGAATAGATGAGAAGATGTAGAAAAAAGCCAGACATACTCAGCTACCTCATCCTTGACAAAGGAGCCAACCATCCTCATAGCCTCTTCAATAAATGGTGTTGAGAAAACTGGATTTCAACTTGCCAAAGATTAAACTAGATCCCTATTTTTCACCATGCACTAAACTAAAATCCAAGTGGATTAAAGATCTAAATATCAAAACAGAAACACCAAACTTACTTATCAGAGAATAAATTAGGTAAAACTCTTGAAGACATTGGCATATGAGAAGACTTCATGAAGAAATCCTCAACAGTGCAAGAACTTGCACAAAGAATCAACAACAGGGATCTCATCGTATTAAAAAGTTTTTGTAGTGCAAGAGAAGTCACCAACAGAACTCAGAGATAACCTACAATGTGGGAAAAAGTTTTTTACCAGCTGCTTCTCAGACAAAGGACTACTGTCTAGAATATATAAAGAAGTTTAAAGAGTCAGATCCCCCCAAAATATAAAGACCCATTCAACAATGGGCATCTGAAATGGACAGACATCTCTTATACAAAGAAGTAAAAGCAGCTAATGAATACATTGAAAAAAATGTTTAACACTACTGGTCACTTGAGAGATGCAGATGAGAACAACAACTGAGATTCTACCTTACCCCAGAAAGAATGGCTGCTATCAAGTAATCAACCAATAACAAATGCTGGCAGGGCTTTGGGGAGAAAGGATCCCCTCTCCATTGTGGGTGGGAGTGCAGACTGGTGCAACCACTATGGAAATCAGTATGGAGATACCTCAAAGAGCTGGGATTAGAGGTTCCATTTGACCCAGCCATCCTCTGCTGGGTATCTTTCCAAAAGAATTAAAAGAATCATACCATAGTGATATATGTGCACCTATGTTTTTAACTGCACAGCCCATAAGAGCTAAAACTTGGAAACCATTGAAATACTCACAAACTGGAGACTGGATAAAGAAGATGTAGTTTTTCTATAAAATGGAGTACTACTCAGTCATGAAGAACGAGAAACTTGAAACATTTATAGCTAAATATATGCACATTGAGCCTGTCCTTGTAAGTGAAATTAATAGGGCACACATGAGTAAATACTGAATAGTTTCTCTGTTGTGAAAAACTAAAAGTGTACATAAGGTTTAAATGGTGTAAATGAGAGGGTGAAATAGGCAGAAAATAACTAAAGGGGAAGTGGGAGTGGGAGGTGAAAGGAATTAAAGGAAAAGAACAAATGTGTAAAAAATGAAAAAATGGAAACAAAGTCTTTGTAAATAGGGAAGACGGTGAAGGGAGGGCAGGGATATGGGTAAAAAACAATGACCAAGATCTGTCATATAAATATACAAGATTCCAATGATAAATATAACTGTACTGTTTGATTTACAGGTACCAAGGAAATGTACCAATGGAAAAATATAGTAAAATGAAAAAATAGTTTAATATTGTGTTGTTTCAAGTGTAAAATTTAGTTCCAGAACAAAGTAGTATATATCAAATATCTGAAGTAGAGGTACACACTACAATTATTATGTTCAAATGGGTTATTTGCTTTAATTGTCTTTATATGTTATTTACTTATTTGAAGACCATTTTAAATGCTCTTTTCCTTTTGCAAAAATAATAATTTGGGGTAAAAATTTAAAATATGAAAAAAGTCATATATATCATATCATGCTAACACATTTTACCTGAATTTGTTTTACCTACCTCTCCATTCAAGTCCTTCCTTACAACTACATATTTGTATTATAAGACTAAATTTATTTTAAGTGTAATAAGCAGTTATATCCATAATTTTTACCACAGTGTTCAAAGTAAATTTCCAGATTAATCAGAAACAAAATTTCGTGCCTCTTTCAAATAGTTTGAATTTTATTGGTTTTCTTCTGCAACAGTTTTCCTAGAATTAAAAAAAATCTGACATTCTTGAACTCTAAGAACCATTTATTTAGAATAGGGAAACAAAATAAGGGAATTAGTAAATATTAAATTCCAACTATAGAAGAGCAAGGTTTTTCTTTTCTTAATTTTCTCTGTGGCTCTCTATGTTATGCAATATTAGCATCATCAGACATTTCTGAAAAATGAAGTTCAGTGATATTAAAACATTTATCTAAGGTCACATAGTTAAGCAGTGACAAGGTAGAATTTGAGTCTTAGGGGCAGGGATTTAGCTCAGTGGTTCTGCTGCCTGCCTTGCAAGCTCAAGGACCTGAATTCTATTTCTGGTACAAAGAAAATGAACTTGAGTCTAAGTCCCTAACCCTATGCCAACTTTAAGAAACTTTGGGAAAAATAGGAAGGGACATCTTTCTTATTCTCAGCAGTCAGAAACAGACCTCATGATCAGTCAGAGTCCTGTAAAAGTTACCAAATCTGACACTACAAACATTGTTCTTGGTCAGTATCCCCAGAATGAATACAATAGAGAAAGGAGCGATATTAATGTTTTCCATGATATTTTTCTTTAAAAAGTTATTAATACATACTGCAATATATACTTACTCCATTCATTGAGAATTGGTACATGCACATGACACATCTTAATTATTTTCCTCCCCCTTCCCTTCCCTCTTCCATCCCTCTATCTTTTGGTTCCCTTTACACTTCCAAAAGATCTTAATTAACTTAGTAATTTTAATAATGATATGTAACTCATATGCACAAGATGAAATTTTCAAAAATAAAAGAAAAATCTAATAATATGCTGTTACTCCATGTTCTTGAAACTTGCATTTGAATTTGAATACTACTATGTTGTAGTCTGTGATAATGAGGTATGCAATGTTCTAGGAGAAGTCAAATTTGTGTTGGTGAAGGTGAACACCTGAGTTATGTCTACTCTTCATGCCATTGACAAAATGAGGTTTACGAACTGGTATCATCAAAATTCAGAAATCCATTACCATCCATCTACTCATTTTCCTCTCATCTGCTCATTCATTCTTTCTCTAGCAGATTTCCCTCCTAGCTCATTTACCTTTCTTCTCTATTGGTTGCATAATTTCCTTTTAAGTCCTTTGTATTGCATTTAAATGTTACCTTATTTATTGTGAGCCTAATGCATAGAATGATTTCGCAGGATGATGTGTGCCCTGGCATATTATCTTGTTGAACTATTCAATTAAATATGATAATGTTGAGCACATTGACAATGTTAAACACTCAGGTGAATGAGCAATTCACCGTGAAGTGCAGAAATATTTTAAGTCATCTGTATCATTGCAAATAGTATTTATTTTTTATAAGTACTTTAGGCTTTTAGTGAATGATACACAGTGGGACAAATAGTAAAGAATCAGAATACATAGTAAAGAATATCAAGCAAGTTATTTTAAATGTTCCTTAAGCCATACAAAGAACAAAATTTAAACAAAATATTAAATTTTTTCTCCAATATTTATAAAGTGATTTAAATTTACACCGTATTGTATTTACTTACTTTAGTGCCTTGCAATATTTCTCAGCCCTTCTTAAAAATCTATCATATTGTAATTTTCTCAATTACAATAAATAATTGGTATTATTCTATTACATTTTGTATAATCTATTTTAAAATTTCTCTTCTGGAGGTTTGATATTTACATTCCTCTTGGGCTATTTGGAAAACTTTTAGCTGTCAAAACAATACATTAAACATTTGATAACACAAAATAAAAGTGGTTACTGATCAATGGCATGTGGCTGGTAATTGTAGAAAAACAATCCTTTAATTTTGTGTTAAAATTCAAATTAAATGACAGTACTTTGACATTGAGATATGTTTCTGAAAGTTACTTTTACTCAAATGCTCTTTTATTCTATTGGTATGGTCCTATTTCTGGCAATTAAGTGTTAGAATTTCTAATTTTTTTTTGGTATAATTCAGTAAGAAATTAAAGGAACTGGGATGGTTTGTTCAAGAGTATTTCACAGGGGAGAAAGGGGTGAGGGGAGGGCAGGGACAAGGGGAAAAAATGAGAACCAAGACCTGTCATGCAGAGATACAATATCCCAATGATGAATGTAACTGTACTGTATCCCTAAAATGTACCAATAAGCTCAATTAAAGAAACAAAATTTAAAAAGAGTATTGCACAATGTTTTAAAAGTCTACTTTTAAATATCTTCCAAGAACTTGATTATAAGTTATGTAATAAAAAATCTACTATCCATTCCTAGCTACATATGAATTACCAAAACTGAATAAAAGCCCAGGTCCTGAAAGACATTGCTGCATTCCACAAGATCTTTTTCTTTAATTGAGTTTATTACTATATTTTAAGTATACAGTACAGTTACATTCATTATTGGGATCTTGTACCTTTACATGACAGGTCTTGGCTCTCTTTTTTCCCTTTGTCCCTGCCCTCCCTTCATCCTCTCCTCCCCTCCCCATTTACAAACACTTTAGTTCCATCTTTTCATTTTCTCACATTTTTTTCTTTTCCCTTATTATCTTACCCCTACCCTTCCCACTTTCCCTACACCTTTAGCCCTTTCCTTTCCATTTCACAATGTCAGTTATCTCATTATGATCTTATGTACTATTACAGTTTATTCACACCACAGAAACTATTTGGTATTTACATATGTGTGGCTTATTTATTTCACTAAGGAGTATATCCTCAATATGTATCCATTTTCCTATGAATGAATCTAATTTCTTATTCTTTATGGCTGAGTAGTATTCCATTTTATAGAAAAACCACATCTTCTTTATCCAGTTTCCAACTGATGGGCAAATGGGCTGTTTCCAAGTTTTAGCTATTACAAACTGTGCTGCTATAAACATGGGTGCACATATATCACTATGATATGATTCTTTTCATTCTTTTGGAAAAATACCCAGCAGAGGGATGGCTGGGTCAAATGGAACCTCTAGTCCTAGCTCTTTGAGGTATCTCCATATTGATTTCCATAGTGATTGCACCAGTCTGCGCTCCCACCAACAATGGAGAAGGGTTCTCCCCACAACCCATGAGAAGATCTAATGCTACTACTACTCAAACTCCTTAATGAATTGAAATGGAAGCAGTACTCCCATTGTCATTCCTGGAAGTAACAATTTCCCTGAAACAAAAATAGAGCAAGATTGAACCAAACAGGGAAGTACAGGTCAGTCTCCTTAATGAACATACATGCAGAAACCTGCAAAAAGACACTGGCAAGAAAATGCAGCAAATTGTGAAAAAGGTTTTACACCATGACCAAGTAGGATTCATCCTAGGGATTCAGAGATGGTTCAAAATAGGAAAATCAATAAATGTAATATACCATATTAACAGAACCAAGACAAAAACCACACAAATCATCTCAAGAGATGTAGAAAAAGCATTTGACAAAGTCCAGTACTCATTCATGACAAAAACCCTAAAGAAAATTGGAATAAAAAGTTTTTTTAACCTCAATCTAATAAAACCTGCCTATGACAATCCAAGAGCTAACATCATACTAAATGAGCAAAACCAAAAGCTTTTGCTCTAAAATCAAGGATAAGACATGCGTGCCCATTATCACCACTCCTGTTCGATATAGTTCTGGGAACATTAGCCAGAGCAATTAGATGAAAGAAATACAAGTGACATTGATAGGAAAGGAAGAAGTTAATTTATCATTATTTGCAGATGACATGATACTCTACATAGAAGACCCCAAAACTTCACCAAAGCACTCCTAGAATTAATAACCAAATTTAGGAGAATATAGATATGCAGAATCAGCACTCAAAAATCAATAGCATTCCTGTACACAAATAACAAACTCACTGAGAAAGAAACCAGGGAAACAAGACCTTTCACATACCTTTCAGCATAAAGAATAATGAAATACATAGATCAGTCTAACAAAGGAGTGGAAGAACTGTACATTGAAAACTACAGTACTCTGGAAAGGGATATATATTGAAGAGGATATCAGATACTGGAAAGATATCTTCTGTTCTTGAATAGGCAGAACTAATATAGTGAAATGGCCATACTCCCCAAACTGCTATACATATTTAATGTAATCACAACCAAAATACCAATACCATATCTCACAGGAATAGAAATAACAATCCTAAAATTCATATGGATCCAGGAGGGACTTAGAATAGCAAAAGCAATTCTGAACAACAAAAGCAAAGCAGGGGGAATCACAATCCCCAGTTTGAAATTGTGCTACAAAGATACCATGACAAAAACAGCATGATACTGGCAGTAATAATAATAATAAAAAGACCTAAGGATCAGTGGAACAGAACAGAAAATGCAGAAACAACTCCAAGCACACCTAGTTACCTTGTCTTTGACAAATGGGGCAAAGTGCCTTCACTGGAAAAAAGATAACCTCTTAAACAAGTAGTGCTGCTGGGAAAATTGTCTTTCCACATGCTGAAAATCGATCCTAGTCTCATATCTCTCACTATGTCATAAAC
The DNA here is from genome assembly GCF_012274545.1 of Fukomys damarensis. Taxonomy (NCBI): domain Eukaryota; kingdom Metazoa; phylum Chordata; class Mammalia; order Rodentia; family Bathyergidae; genus Fukomys; species Fukomys damarensis. The sequence continues at coordinate 82,392,041 of NW_022900926.1, read as the reverse complement.
TAAAATCAAAATGGATCAAAGATCAAAATATGGAAACACTAAATCTGCTGGAATATAAAATAGATAAAGCTCTGGAAGACGTAGGTGGAGGGAAAGACTTTACGAACAAAATCCTGATCACACAGGAAGTATTACAAAGAATCAACAAGTGGGATCATATAAAATTTGTTTTTGCCTAGCAAAAGAAACGACCAAGAGAGTAAAGAGAAAACCCACAGAGTGGGAAAAACATTTTATGAATTACTCCTCAGACAAATGAGTATTGTGTAGATTATTTAAAGAACTAAAAAAAAAATCAGACCCCTCAAATTTAAAGACCAAATCCAAAATTGAGAATCTGAAATGAATAGATATTTCTCAGATGAAAAAGTACAAATATCAAAAAATACATGACAAAACGTTCAAAATCCACTGGCTATTTGAGAAATGCAAATTAAAACATTCAGATTCCTTCTCACTCCAGAAAGAATAGCTATCATCAAGAAATAAACCAATGACAAATGAATCCCTCTCCATTCCCATTAGAAGTCCAAGCTGGTACAACAGTTTTGGAAATCAGTATGGAGTTTGCTCAAAAAACTAAAGCTAAAGCTATAGGTTCTGTTTGACCCAGCTGTTCCCCTTCTAGTACCTTCTGGATCTTCCCAAAAGAGTTGGAAGCATCATCTCAGAGTGACACATGCATACCCATATTTATAGCAGCACAATTTATAATAGCTAAATCTTGGAAATAGCCCAAATGCCCATCAAGAGATGAATGGATAAAGAAAATGTAGTATTTATAACCAGTGGAGTTACCACACTGCCAAAAAGAGAAACAGGCAAGTCATTTGTAGGAAAATGGGTGCACCTCCAGACCATAATCTAAAATGAAATAAATTGGACAACAATGTTTAAATATCACATTGTTGCTCTTGTGTGAGAAACCTGGGGATAAACAAGGAGCATAAGGGAGGGTAGATGTGGGACAGTAGGAAGAATATGTTCAAAGGGGAGGGGAATGCGGCAGGGGAGGAAGGGAAAAGGGAAAAGAAGACAATAGAAGGTAAAAATGGAAATAAAAATTTGTAAATGGGGAGGGAAATTAGGAATGAAGAGAGAGGATGGAAATGGTGACAAAAATGAGTCAAGATATATTATGTACAGGAACAAATTATCTGTGATGAATGTGATCAATATTTATGACAGTTATGTATTAGGAAAAATATAAACTTTTTTTTTTAAAGGATCTTATAGGGCCGGGGATTTAGCTCAGCAGTTCGGTGGCCTGCCTTGCAAGCACAAGGACCCAAGTTCAATCCCCGGTACCACACACACACACACCCACACACACACACACACACACCAATACATATATATATAGATATCGATATATCTATATATATATAGATATTATAGATAATTTGATAAAACAAGACAAAAATCTACTGTTCTTAAGTACTGTATAAATTCTTTATATTTATTTCCATGTCAGGTTTGTGTGTTTGTTTTAGATTGGGAAAAATACTGTCCTATCTGGTTATTAGACTAGATATCTAACTCAGAAACATAGAAAATGAGAGAAAAATACAGACAATATGTAAGTATGGATAAAACAACTAAAGCCATAAAATTATATGTTTCTAGTTTCAGCTTTTTATTTTTTTATTCTTCACATCAAAACTGAAAAAATAAAATGTCTAACACAGGACTTTGCCTATAATAATATTGTATATGGTACATATATTCCACCACTCCTCTTTTTATTAGTTGTTATTATCATCATTATCATCAACAATATTTGGGCACAATTATCTAAAAATCATCAGGGTAGATGAAATGTGAAGTTTATTTGTGGGCTGTATAGTTCACAAAAAATTTGTGTAGTAAACTGTTATTCTAATTTTAAAGCATTGTTTTGTGTATTTTTGTGTGGTTTTATTAAACTCACATCATTTCCCCCTCTTCTTTTTAAATTTTTTTCCAATTTTTCATTATATAAAACAAAACAAAATTCCATAACAAAATAATAAGAGAATAATGGAAGTCCATGTGCTGTGTCTTTATCTTCAAAGTAGTTATTTAAAGAGCATGACATTGACAAAAAAGATTCTCTCTTACAGAGAAAATCATATTAGCACACAAATTTATTTTCACTGAACTAAGAGAAACTAATAATATAAATGAAACAAATTGGCATATATACTAAAATATTTTTGAAGTAAATAAATGGGAAAGTTGAAGAATCATCTGAACCTCTTCCCACTTCCTAATTACCTATATTTTTTTCTACATGCACACACACACACACACACACACACACACACACACACACACACACAGTTTGGCTTTCTCATATAACAGAAACCTCATGGTATTTAAGCTTGTGTGTCTGAATTATTTCACTTAACATTATGTTCTTTCCCTATTTTATTTTATTTGAGACAGGATCTCACTCTCCTTTTCCTTTTTTCTTATAACTTGTACCTTTTTGCTTATACAACTATACTTTTTTATTTCCTTGCTTACTTTTAGACCAGTATCTGCTTACACAAAATTATTGATTTGGACTTAATCTAAAATACAGGACCAAGAACAATTCACAAAATCTGTCATTTTATAAATTAAGGTATGAGTCGATCTTCATTCCAGAAATAATTGAGATTACCAGCATATAAACAAAAGACTGAACATCATGCATGGTACAGTGGAACATCTGTGAAATGCGAGATACATCTGAGCAGTTACTGGTAGTCTCTGGATGTTGCTAAAAACAGTTGAAAAATAAAAGATTGAAATGAATTTTTGAATGGAAAGAATAAGGAACAATTTTAGGCCAGGTGACAAAACATTTGAAACACTAGTCTTCAAAGGCATACTTCAAGAAAGTTACACAATTAAAAAAATTGATAACTCAAAGCTAAAATGTTATTACATTACAAACTAGATAATAAAGAGACTCAGATCTAGAGATAACATCTAAAAATGTGGATATTACCAAGTATTTCTTCAATCAAGGATTTAGCAGTTGGGTAGAGAAATTAACCCATAAAATTGAAAAAAAAATAGGCTGGCAACGTATTTCCTTTCTGCAACAGGTGACACTGCAGTGAAGTCTACTGAATTTGAAAGCTAAAAATGTGATAATATGAAAACTTTATTTTCTAAAGGTTTCTCATTAAATTGTGAAAACAGAGGCTGGAAGTGGTGGTGCATGCCTGTAATCCAGCACTCAGAAGGTTGAGGCAGGAGGATCGCTGTGAGTTCGAGACTAGCCTGGGCTACATAGTGAGTTCCAGGTCAGTCTCACCTACATCGGGAGACCCTGTCTTAAAACAAATGTGAAAACCATAAAATACAGACTTACATTATATAAGGTATTAGAAAATATTTCCGTATGTCCCCTTTTCAAGAAAAAATTGTCTTGTTATTATATTACAATTAAGTGAAAGATAAAGTGCAATTGCCACTTAAAATATGGGTCATGACAGCAAATATTTTGAAACAATATTGAAATCATGTACATTTCAAGTTCTTACTACACAAAGGGTCATTATCCCCTGGTGATTTGCAAAACAATTTATAGGTAGAAAGGCAAATATAGATTGATTTCTTAGATGAGCTATTTCAAAATTTATTACCTTGGCACTTACCTTCCCTAAGCCTCAGATGCAGATGTTTTCTTAAGTGCGGATGAAATTGAAACATCAAAAATAAAATGTACCAATAAACTCAATAAAATTTAAATTAAAAAATGATAATTTAGTGATCAAATAGTATATTTTAGGTTCTATGCATAGTTCCTTATTTTAATTGTGATAATAGAATTTATTGGAGATATTAAAAGATGGTTAAGTAAGTCCTTTTCATAAAATAGTGTAGTATTTGAATACAATCAAAGAACATCTACCTTTCTATTTTAAATCGTATCCAGCTTACTTATAGTACCTCATACAACATAATTGTACTATATTTTTAGGGAATAGTAACAATGAAAAATATTTGTGCAAGTTCATTACAGGTGCAGGTTTTTTCCAAATAGTTCTCATCTGCAATTGTTTACATTTTCAGATATGGAAGATATGGATAACAATGGGTGAGTCTACAGAATAATAGTAATGATAAATATAATAATAATAATAATAATAATATCTCAGTAGTAATGATAAAACCCAAGATTTCATTAGAAGAAATCAACTAGGGCTACGGTGGCCATGAAGTGACTGGCAAGAAACAAGATTTAAACCTTAATAAAATAATAAGCTTATTTTTCTTTTTTGATATTTAAAAACAGATACATTTGTTTTAAGTGTCAGGAGAGCCTTGCAAGCACAAGGACCCGAGTTCAATCCCCAGTAACCCCCCCAATAAGTAAATGTCAGGAGAAATAAAGAAGTATATATAGGATCATGAAGACCATAATAAAAGATATCAGTAAGTAAAACATAAAAATAGCAAAGAATTTAATGAAACAAAAAGGAGAAGAGGAAGCCAGGCAAATCTATAATCCAACCATTCTGGGAGGCTGAAGCAGGAGGATTGCAAGGTCAAGCCTAGGCTGGGCAATTTAATTACTTAGAGATACTTTATCACAAAACAAAATTATTTTATAAACTGGAAATGGAGCTCAGTGTAAAAGTCCTGGGTTCAATCTCAAGTCACACAGATGTCTCACACAAGAGAGGGAGGGAAGGAAGGAGGGAAGGAGAGACAGACAGAGAGAGAGAGAGAGAGAGAGAGAGAGAGAAAGTAGCACTGATAAAAAGAATCATAAACTAAATTACAGAAACGAATGAAGATAGGATATTTGATTAAAATACCTGAACTTAATGAGAAACTAGAGATATTTATAGATAAATGGATGCACATTGAGGCCATATTCTTAAATGAAATAAATAGGACACACATGTGTAAATACCAAATAGTGTCTCTAGTGTGAGAAACTGAAAGTGTAAATGAGGATCAAAATGTATAATAGATAGGGCTGAGGATTTGGCCCAGTAGTTCCACAGCCTGCCTTGGACCCAAGTTCGATTCCCGGTACAAAAAAAAAAAAAAGTATAATAGATAATGTGAAATAGGATGAAAAGATCCAAAGGGGAAGAGGAATGAGAAGTATGGGGGTAGGAGAAAAATATGAGAAAAGGAAAAAAACAGAAACAAAGTCTGTAAATAGGAAGGGGGAGAGGGTGAAGGAAAGCAGGGCAATGGAAAGAAAAAAATAAGAACCAAGGTACATCATGTGCAGCTACAAATTCCCAGTGATTAATGTCATAGTATTCTATACCTAAAATATACTAATAAATTTCATAAATTTAAAAAAACCCTAGCTTGAAAAATTGTACATAGATCTAGATAGGCTAAGACATTATGAATGCTATGTAAGCACAACCTTCATATAAATTTAGAGGAATATGTGTCAAAGACTAATGAAACTATTTGGATCATTACTAAAAGAACATTATGACCAATACAGTCTCCAAATATTTAAAGAATTATTTAGTCAAATAAAATAGAATTTTACAATAAATTGTTAACTTATATGAGAATTGTTTAAAGACATTGAGTAATGAATCATAACCTTTGGTATTACATTTGTACAATAATCAATTAGGTCTCCACTGAAAATATAATAAATTAACATATAATTTCAGAACCTGGGCCCTGGTTAATAGAAAATAATATATCAAAGGAAGCTGTATTCCCCTTGTGAATAAAATGTTCCTTTGGTGACACTTTTATTAAATATATCATCATGATAATGAAATGGTATATATTCTTTATTTTGCTTCATGTCAAAGATTTGTGTATTTTTTAACGGCACGAACCTAATATTTTTTATTTCTATATGCTTTGTTCTGTGTATCCTTACTACCCACACACATTCACACACACACACACACACACACACAGACTTATGTAATAACAATGTGTTAGGAAACTAGACCATCTGTTTAAAGAAACTAAAATCATAAACTTAAATTTGTCATTCACCAAAATAAATTTTATGGATTAGAGAGTTATAAATGAAACCAAAGTTAGAAGATGTTGATGACAACTTGACAAGTTTTGAAAATAACTCAAAAGGAAAGGAAATGATTTTTTCCCTAAAATTAACTGCATTGAAGTGACATAGTGAGATTGTGGCTGGCATTCTTTTTGTGATTCTACCTACAATGTATTTTAGCTGGATGCTTCTTTTATTTATTATTTTAAGTAACTGGATGATAATAGTCCTTAATTTCATTTTCTTCATGGAGTTACAATTTGGGAGTGTACTTGATCTCTGAATTTGCATTATATAAGAGTCCTCCTCATTCTCTCCTTTTACTTTTTCATTCATTCTTTACACAAACATATGCACACATTAAGCTTTTTGAATGGATCCCTAGGTCACATTTTTAAAAGAACTCATTTGAGATTATAATTCACACAAACATTTTTATAAAGTGCAGTCATCTCTTGATATGCACAGGGTATTGGTTCTAAGAACTTCTGCAGATAGCAAAATCCACAAGTATTTTAGATAAAATGGCTTAGTATTTACATATAATTCATGCCCATCCTGCCATATATTATAAATCATCTGTAGATTATTCACAATATCCAATACAATGTTATGCCTATATAAATCATTGTTGAATTATAATGTTTAGGCAATAGTGATTAGGAAAGAGTCCAACAGAAGCTATTTTACCATATTATTTTTTATCATTACTTAGTTTTGATCCATGGATGTGAGGAAGCTGAGGAAATAGAGGTCTAACTGCATCCAATTCAATGTGCTTTTTTAAAAAGTTTATTGGTATAATTTAGGTATATAATAGTTACATTAATCATTGGGATCTTGTACCTCTACATGATGTATCTTGGTTCCTGTTTTTTTCCCCATTCCCTTGCCCTTCCTTCAACCCCTCCACCCTGCCTATTTACAAAGATTTTGTTTCCATTATTTTCCTTTTCCCATATTTTTTCTTTTACCTTCTTATCTATACCCTACTCCTTTAGAACTTTTCTTCCTATGACACATTATCAATTATACAGTTTGATTCTTATTTAGACTTTTATATTTTACACCAGAGAAATGATTCAGTATTTACACATGTGTGTCCTATTAACTTCTCTTTAGAGTATGGCCTCAATGTACGTACACTTTTTGGAGAATGACCCATATGCAGTTGAAAATAATGTATATTCTCTCCTTAGGATCTTATGTACTATTATAGCTTATAGGAAAAACAGGGCTAAAGGTGTAGGGAAAATGGGAAGGGTAGGGGAAAGGTAATAAGAGAAAAGAAAAAAATATGATAAAATGAAAAAATGGAAATAAAGTGTTTGTAAATGAGGAGGGAAAGAGGGGGTGAAGGGAGGGAGTGGACTAGGGGAAAAAATGAGAACCAAGACCTGTCATGTAAAGGTACAAGATCCCAATAATGAATGTAATTGTACTGTATACCTAAAATGTACCAATAAACTCAATAAAAGGAAAAAAATGGAATGTATATTCTGATTTTGTGGGGCGGAACACTCTGTATATGTCTATTAAGTCTATTTGTTTAAAACCTTGGTTTAGTTTTAGCATTTCATTGTTGAGTTTTTTCATCTAGATGATCTGTCTATTTGTGACAGTGGGGTACTGAGATTCCCCAACTACAGTTGTATTAGTGTTTATTTGGTTTTTCATGTCCTTTAATAATTGTTTTTGTGTAACTGGGGGCATCAGTATTTGGTGAATATTTGTATGATTATTATCTCTTCCTCTTGTTCCCTTTACAAGAATGTAGTAACCTTTTTTGTCTCTCTTTATTTTGGGTTTGAAATTTACTTTGTCTGCAAATAAGATAGCTACTTTGCTTTTTTCTGGGTTCCTGTTGCATGGAGAACTGTTTTGCATTCTTTTACTTTCACTCTATGAATTTCCTTCTAGGTGCATTTCTTGTATACAGCATATTGTTGGATTTTGCCTCTTAATCCATTCTGCCAGGCTATTTCTTTTGATTGGTGAATTGAGGCCATTAACATTGATGGTTATAACTGATATGCATTACTTATCATGAAGTTACTTTTCTGTTTTATTTTTCCCACTTTCCCTATAATTTCTTGCTTTGCCTAATGGCTTTACTCTGTAGGGCTTCATGGAGATGTGACCTTCATTGTCTCTTTCTAGGATATTATTTAGAATTATTTGGAGTGCTGGTTTGGTATTCATGAAGTTTCTCAGGTGTTCTTTGTCATGGAGGTATCTTATTTCCTCATTGACTTTGAAAGATAATTTTGCAGGATACATCAGTCTAGGTTGGAGGTTGTTTCTTTTAGGGCTTGAACTATCCACTCCAGGCTCTCCTTGACTTGAAGGTTTGTGTTGAAAAGTCTGCTGCGATTCTGATTGCTTGTGGTGTCTGTTTTCTTTCTCTAACTGCTTATAGTATTTTGTTCTCTGTTGGGTTTCCAGAATATTGACTATTATATGTCTAGATATAGATTTTCTTTTTTGATCATGACTAAATGGATTCCTACATACCTCACTTATCTGTATCTTAAGTTCTTTTTCTCTGTTTGGGAAGTTTTCTGTCATTAATTATGTGGACGTTTTTATGTCATTTGCATTTTCTCCATGTTTTTTGTGGACTCCAATCAATCTTATATTTCTTTGCACCATCTAGGAGCTGTTGGATTGATTTATCATGGTCCCTTACTATTTTTAAGTGATCTCTCTTTTTCTGCCACCCTGTCTTTTATATCTGATATTCTGACTTCAGATCATCGTCATCTGCAGTATTTATTTTCAATAGAGATTTTAATCTCCTGTATATCACTTTGAATCTGTTTCATGTTTTGCATTTCTTTCCTATGCTGAGTATTTATGCCTTCCGTCATAATCCTGAACTCATCTATGATTTTATCTGTTCCTATTCTCAAAGCTCTAATCATGTCTTTTATTCTGCTCATCATCTCTGTAGTTAACTGGGAAATTATTTCTGTTTTGAATTTTTCTAGAGCCTCATTAATCTATGTTGTTACTTCCTGTACTATCAGTTCAGGGTGTCCAGGTGGTTGAATATCAGACTTTTCCACATCTATTTCCCCAGAATTTGCCTTCGATAAGCTGGAAGACTGTATCTTGCTTAAATGTTTTTTCATTTCTATTATTGTTGGTGGTGCAGTCCTTGGTTTATTTCCTGGGTTGATACTTCAATGTTGTTTATTGTAAGTATCTTTGTTGCTTGTATTTAGAACCTTATGGACTGATTGCTTCTCAGAGGTGTCTTCCAGATATAGCTGGTCCTAAGGTTTTGAGTCTCTAGTGACTCTGGGACAATCACATTCTCATTAAAGATAACTGATTCAAACTGATTAGAACAATCAAAACACTAGCCCAAGTGGTACAATCCGCCACAACAATAGAATCAAGCACAGCTTAGAGGATGACCATTTGTCATAGTTGTTAATCTATCACCTTTAACTGTGTGAAATAAATCAAAATCAAGGACTAGCCCAAAATATGTTTTTAGTGAGTAAACTGTTTCATTTAGTAACTACCCTTCAGGATGGGGACTTAGAAGGAGTATGACCCTCTTATTAATCTTCACTTCTGCTCTATCTTTAAGACCCCCTGTACCTCTGTGGTGTGGATCCAGGTACAGGTACAGTCAGGATGTCAAAAGCGCAGGGTGGGGGTGGGGTCACCCTGAGTTGGTGCTGGTGGCACCCATGCAATTCTGGCCCTCACAGGTCTGTTCCTGGATGGGAGGCCTGGATGGGGTTGGGGTCATTGTTTGCTTAGGCACCTTCTGTCCTCACCTGTTGGCTTGTGGCTTGGAGGCCTGCTTGTTTTAGTGTACATTTCTGTGAATATACTAAGAACAATCACCTGTGATGTGCTAAAGAAATTGGGATATGTTTATATTTCAATTTCTTCTACATTTCACTTTGAATGGTTTCTCTTTTTCTTTTTTTGAATGAATTCAGTTTAACTAATTGTTCCTTTAGCTTCTTTTGTAATATATAATCTGAACTTAATCTCATCCAATGTATTTTTCATCTTAGGTACTTTAGCTTTCATATTTTGATGTTTGATTTGTCTTTAATATATCTTCCATTTCTCTTTTAAACGTTGTAATTGTATGCAATAAAGTTATAATATATTTCTAACTCTAAAATAAGTTCTACATGTTTTAATTGGTTGTTTGTTATGATATATCATATTTTTGTGATTATCTGAATATCTGATAATTTTTACTTGTTTGCCCAGACTATATAAAATTTACCTTGCTGCATGCCAAATGTTCTTGCAGTTCTATAAGTAATTCTGAGCAATTTTTGTGGCATGGTTGTTAAAAATATTTGATCCTTTGGGTTTTCTAAGTTTTGCTACATGGAATTTGAGAGGTTCATTCATGTAGAGCTAGATTAACTTAAACAAACCCTTGCATGTATTTTATTCAATCCTTTGTGCATTTGTAGGGCTTTCCAACTTGACTAATGGACACTATTCCTAGTCATATATTCACATCTTCATTAATGCATAGATAAACATTCCAGACCACCCTATAAGATATTTCCTCCTTATACATATTTTCTTTCTTTTTTGATACTCTTTTCTACAAATTAGCTGTCTCAATTCCTCCAGGCTCCTAATTCTGATTAGGATATTGCCTCATTCCATCTATGCTCTTCCTCCTGTGCTGCTGCCTGGCTGGAGAAGCTTTCAAGGCTATGAATTGAAGTAATCATAACAGTCATCTCATTTGTTCTCTTTCAAGAATTACTTTCCTTCCTTGCGTGATGTTCACTGTCTTCAAATCAAACCCTTTACATATATTGTCCAGTTTTTGAGTGATTTAGGTCAGAAAGATAAATTCTGTCCTTGCCATTCAATTTTGGCCAGACACAGAAGATATGTTTTAAATTTTTCTTGATACTGTTACTTAACTAATATGAAACTGGATGACCTGGTGAGAAACACCTGCAATAAAAACAATTAACAAAACTACAATTTCTCAGGGTACTGTTTACTACTTATTTACACTGGTATAAAAATATATATTTATAAAGGTTCATAATTATATACATATAAATAAATGAATAAATATATAATTTTTAAAAATATGTTTAATTTTTAAAGAAAACTTACATTACAGAATTCATTGTATTCAGTAGCCAATCTGTCTCAAAACCTGTGAATATCAATCCCAGATTTCTTTAATTTTCATTTAAATGCAAAAAATACATTTATGTTTTCAATAGTAATGGTCAATACTCTGACAAAACAATATGTGCCCATTGAAAACCAAATCATGAACACATTATCTACTTAATGTAAAGAATATATAGTCTTGTCTATGCTATTTATTAGCACCAACACCTATTAATCAGAATTGTATACATAAATTCTATAAATATGTTTTAATAGTAAGTATTTATAATACAACCTTCATATAATGAGCTTTTCAATACTTTTTAAAAGGAAAAATGGAAAGTTAACCTCGGTAGTAGCTCTCCAAAATGTTAAAATGATGACAAAAATGTATATTGTATTGGAAATGTCCTCTAATGTAACTTAGTCTTTGACCATTTCTTTTTTTTCTTTCTTTTTTTTTCTCAGCTTTAATTGAGTTTATTGGTACATTTTAGGGATACAGTACAGTTACATTCATTGTTGGATCTTGTACCTCTACATGACAAGTCTTGATTCTCATTTTTTCCCCTTGCCCCTGCCCTCCCTTCCCCCCCTCCTCCCCTCCCCATCTACAAACATTTTATTTTCATCTTTTCATTCTCTCACATTTTTTTCTTTTCCCGTTTTACTCTTCCCCTACCCATCCCGCCTTCCCTACACTTTTAGCTCCTTTGTTCCCATTTCTAAATGTCAGTAATCTTATTAGAATCATATGCATTGTTGCAGATTATTTACACCAGGGAAACTATTCGGTATTTACACATGTGTGACTTATTTATTTCACTTAGGAGTATATATTCAATATTCTTCATCTACTAACTTTGCTGGATGACAATGAGGGCCTTTCTATACTTTATACTCAGCAACTTAAGCTTTGGCACAATCTAGCTAGTCAGTATTTAGAACAAATTATCAGTTATTGGTGCAGTGTTGGAGGGAAAAATGATAGAAGGTGGGCCACTATTCAAGCTGTATTTTGAAGATTGTGCTGAAATCAAAAGAAGTTGTTGCATTTCTAATGTCTACGTGGAGACACAAATAAACCTTAGAATTTGATTTTATTACAAAAATCTACAAACTAAAATCTGGAAGGATACAGACAGATGACTAAAATTGAAGAAGAAAAAATTTATTTCTTGATCAGTCATTTTAGTTAATTCTCTTTGCATTGTGTTTCCTATTACTAAATTTATTTTTCAAAGGCACAAAAAGGTCATTTATTTTTAACTAGGGATGTACCTCTAAAGTTTTCAAAATATTGTCTAAATAATAATTTTTGTAGCATAAATATGCTGCTTTTATAAATCTTAATTTTATATATTTTATTTATAAAAGAAGCAAGAATGTAAAAAGGGTTTTTAAATACCTATAAAATATCAATTCATCAGTTCATATGTATCACATAAGAAGAATTGCTTTTTTCTGAGACATGTTTTTATGCTGATCAAAAGTTTCATGGTTGGACTGAGGTTGCTATTTAGATGTTTATAGTGGGTAAATTTAAAGTTAATAATCTTTTATATAAGCTCACTGAATTTGTCAAGTTTACACAGATTCAACCTCCCTACACTTTTGCTTCACATCTAAATGTTATTTTACCATTGTTCATATACATAAGCTTGTTTCTTTTTATTTTCCAATTATATTTAATAATCTTATTTATAGACGACCCTGACATACTTTAAATTTATTTATGACTTCAGTTTAAGAATGTAAGTATTTCAACATTGCACTGAGAATTTATTACCAACAAATATCTTTAAGAAATGATTCCCTTTGTCTTCTGTCTTGTTTTTATTTCTTGTGTTTCTTTGATGCCATGCACCAGTGCTGGCTCTCTGAGAGTTAGACACAAAATGAGAGTGACATGTCGAACACATGGATATCAAGGATGTGGTTACCTTAGCAACAGGAAGCATATAAGAGCCCTTAGAACTTCCATTTCTACTCCTGGGACATTTCACAGTTTCAGATACTGTAAATACTTGTGAATATGATGTCTATAAGAGGTAGTGCAAATATTAAAGTATTATAATATAGAAATGACTGAAGTTCTTTTCACAGAATCAAGTTAGTAATTCATAATTCATTCCATTCTTGAAAAAGGAAGGTCTGAGCCAAAGGCAGAACAATTTTAGGGCCCATTTACACACAACTTTGGAATTTGAAGTTTTTGTTTATAGGCGTTGGGTGGTTTATTACGTTAATATTAATTTTAAATTTATTTTGCGTGATAAAATGCACTATGGTTTTGAGTGGCTATAGAAATGAAACAATGAGAATTCAGTGAGGATTCTGATAAAGTATTAGAGACCTTTAACAGTATAGTGAATATACATTTGTTATTTTAAATGTTGAACAATGTGAATTTGTTCTGTCAGCAGAAGAGAAGGTCTACTTTATCAAAATTGAATAAACTTCTCTCTCTCTCTCTCCTAAAAAATAATTACATTCATTAATACTGTCAAAAATGTCCTATTGATGTTTTGATACTAATGATGTAAAACATCTGCTATCTACACTTTTAATCAGATTAATTTATTACACTCTTTTGCTGATGGTTTTTCATTCCCTGTATGTTAAGGTTTTCCCCTGAATTGAGAAGTCCCGTACTCCTTTTCTGTAGGGAAATCTTTCCCTCCCCAGTTCTCTAGTTTTCTTTACCTCTTTCTCTCTACCTTGTACATGTTACCTATATACATGATCACAGTTACCCAGTACTGACATGAATAACCTTTCATTTATAAAGTAATCTTGCTCCTAAGTTTTTAAATTGAAAGAGAAATGTTTGATTCCTCCTTTTACTTGCATTGTAGCCAACATGATCATTATTAGAACATTTAGTGATAAATTAACTATAATTCTGCACTTTTTACCAAGTCTATATGATAGACAACTTTTAATATTTTAGCCAAAAAGTCTAATAGAGTCACTCTCTGTTTATTGAAACTCGTGAATTTGAGCTTTATGGAATCTAAATCATCAGAAAGCAAAGTGCCTAGGACCTATTAGCCCAACTCACTTTAGACAGCCCTTCACTGATTTATGATTTACTGCTATGTTCCCCTATTAGGATTTATGGAAGTTCAATACAAAAATCACTCACTTGAAATATGTTCTCCATCTTTACAAAACCTTGCTTGAAAATGCTAGCCAATTTGAAACAAGAAATTATACAATTTTTTTTAGTTTCAAAAATTTTCATCTGTATTCATGTATTCCTTTTTTCAGAAAATGACACTATATATAAATCAATATAATATTTTAAAATTTTCTCACTCAGATATCTTAAGTTGCTATGTTAAGAAAATAATAGTTAAAACTTTGAATATTTGCTAACACCAGACTCACTTCCAAGCATCTTTTTCATATTCACCCTTAAAATCACCACAACCATCTTATGAAATTGCAGCTGTTATTATATTCATTTTTAGAGACTATTGGGGCAAAAAGAAGACATGCATCTTGTAAATAGTGTAGACATAGCTCAGGCTAAGGCAGTGTTGCTCGGGGAGTTGTATTTTTAATGGCCTAGCATCTGTGTCTGAGGTAGTTGGTGCAGTAAGTCTATTTCATCTTTTCTCCTTTTGACTTATGTCTAAGAGGCACCATAGTGTAAAACAACAATTCTGTTCATCTAAACTTTTCATCTAAGTAGCATTAGTGGCACCTGGGAAAGGAAGGAATTTCAAATTATTTGGCCACAGCCAAGACCTCCTGAATCAGGAGCTCAGGGATGGGTTCCTGCAATGTATGTTTCAACACACCCTTCCTGCTGAGTCAGAGCTCACTGAGTCTAAGGATCACTGTTGTGGAAGAAAGAACTTTGGTGTCAGAGGACAGAATTCTAATCCCATATCCACTACTTTATTTTGTGTGATGTTGCAACTATTAATTAACCTTTTTGAACTAATTTCCTAATGAAACAAGGATAATAAATTCGCTGTTTTTTATGAGGATTGGTAATTGCGTGCTGAATAGCTTCACTCTGTTATTATTCCTGTTATTACTTTGTGACATAGAACATTTGTTTAAAAAATATGACATTAAAAATAAAACTTTAGTGTTAGCAACATACAATAAATTTATAGACACTATGTGCCATATAAATTGTATATTTTCACATTTTACATTTAGAACCAGTTAAACGTAGATAATTTTTTTCTTTTTTTTCAGCTTTAATTGAGTTTATTGGTACATTTTAGGGATACAGTACAGTTACATTCATTGTTGGGATCTTGTACCTCTACATGACAAGTCTTGGTTCTCATTTTTTCCCCTTGTTCCAATTTTATGTGTGAATGTTTATATTTTTGCAATATTGAATATTTCTTGAAAAAGTTAGAAAGCATTGAATGTCTAACATATTTGGTCTACTTATAGTGGAAAATCAAACTTAATAATCTGTTCCATCTTGGCCCAGGAGGCACTATCAAAGTAAAATTTCAGGCATGAATAGATGAATTGGTGACTTTTATACTCCTTGCTATTGGTATAATTTAGAACATATCAGTAGTGGCTAAAAATTATCATCATCCAATGTTAGCTTGCTACCCAGGGAGAAGTGAATTGTTTGATCTCTGTCCAATTCCGAAGGCATTAGTCTATATCTCAGAACACCACCAGCACAGTAATCGTAAATTGGCACCTGGGTAGCATTCTCAGCCTGGAGACCAGGAAATAAGAAGAAGGACTTCTCTTGGTTGACCTCCAGGAGTTTTGCTGCTCCTGAATAGGGCAGGGTAGAATCCTGGACTTTCTACAAGCAGCTTTGATTCATTCAGCAACTTTTTTTACATAGCATATTTGGGCTAGGTATCATTCATATTATTTACACATTTTTAGTGGGTCTAGGAAAAGTTATACACACACACACGCACACACACAAACACACACATTCTTTTTTTAAGCTAATGTAACCCTCGGTTTTCTCAGGCAGATAATTCTTTGGTTAGAATTACTCTTACGTAAAACTTCAGTGTGAACAT
>NW_022900926.1:82365895-82370895 GCF_012274545.1 Fukomys damarensis | reverse complement strand
CAATCAATGAATCTCTCAGAAATCAAATATTATATTATTTCAGTTATGATAATTTTATTCTACTTATTTAAAATCCAAATAATGGCTTCTATACAGGTGATTTGATCCACTGCATTATAACAGCTATCTTTAAAACAATAGCAACTTAGAGCAAATCTTCACAAGAGTCTAGAAAGATGAGTGTGACCAACATTCCTTCTTTACATTTTCTGTACTCATGTTCACCCCTTCCCTTCATCCTTTCCTTTCTTCCTTTGTTTCCTTCTTTATCTATTTAAAATTTGTGTCTTTGGTCAATACCCACCATGTTCCAGAGCTGTACTCCTACAGTTAGAACAGGTGATAAATCATATACACAATGGATTCTTAATGGAGTCTGTGGTCTATTTGAAGAGGACAAGTTTCAAACTAATAATTACTAATCTGAGGATTTTAGTGAAAGTCAGAATAATATGGGGGCAGAAAAGTGGAGCGGGGTTATACCCTTGTATTTAGTGTCCATGAAGTTTCCACAAAGTAATGACTATAAACCTGAACCAATGATTTAAAAATACTTACTTGGTAGAGGAAGATAAAAGACCAAGGAGTGAAAAAGTGAGAATAAAATAAGTATAATACATGGGATCTAAGAGAATAAAAGAAAAGGGTGGAAAGGGAAATCAGGCAATATGTCATTAGAAAAATATACATCTTTTATTCAATGATACATAACTATTGAGTGAATTCCAATGACCAATAGTGCTTTAGGCTGGGAAATACATAATATACAATACAGCAAATAGAGTAATACATTATAATGTTATGAGCATTTAAAATAATAAAATCTCAAGGTTCTCTAACTTTTCAATGTTTTAAAAATGGAATAGATATTCCACCAACTGATATGGCTTAGGGTATTTCTGATAAATACTCAAAGTTAGAATAGAACATATATAGAATATGTAATAAAAGCAACTCTGAGTTTCCCAATTTAATTATTGAGTATAAACATATGATGATGAAATGCCATTTTTATCTTTGTATTGATGTACAGTTAGATAAATTAATGACTGACTAAGATTGGGAATTTTCCAAAGCAGTAGACAAAAATTATCCTTTGGGAGGAACAGAATGGGAATATTGCCAGTGTTAAAGTTTATTGTTAACATCTGTGCTTGTGGGGAAGCTAATGCATGTAGATGGACCTTTTAAAATTTGAATATGCCAATGTATTTATTTGTACAGATTTGATCAATATAAAAAGATGACATTTCTCCTTCAGTCCTTCTGAGACTGGCTACTTTAAAAATTTATTTCACAAGACAAATGCAAGCATTATTTTACATATAGTTTCAGTAATTTGAATTCAGTTGCAGAACTTTTTTTATAGTTTTAGCTTTATGAGATATATGTTGTTATGACCTGAAAGGCAGATTAATAGCAGGATTATGGTATTATAGATCACACAATTCATATGTTCTCACTGATCAATATCTGCTATCAGATACTACAACTTCACTATATATGTTTCATTCATTTGATGAAGAGATTTATATTTTTGTTATTTTTTTGTGCATATCATGAGCAAAAGGCCTTTTGGAGATCTCTAAAGCTATCATGTATCTAATTGCTTTGAAACTTAAGGATCCTGTATTCAAAAGTTTAGACAAAGTCACTAACTTTTAGTCCACATTCAAAAGATTATTAAAAGAGGTATTTTCTTATATTTAGCTATTTTCAATTCTTTAATTTTTAATCACATTATATCTTAGAACTAGTCCTAAACAAATGTCTTATTCTATTTATTTATTTATTTATTTGGTACCAGGGATTGAACTCGGAACCTTGAACTTGTGAGACAGGTGGTAGCTCCACTGAGCTAAATCCCTGGCCCTAAATGTTATATTCTTATTATCACACTTTGTAAAAAGATACCTTCTTCAGATTCCGCTTCTTGCTGTACTCTGTGTACTGGGAACAATTAAAGAGCATGGGAGAAAGACAGCTTTTCATCACAAAACAGATCAAGGCCTTTGAGTCTCAGAAGTAATATTAAGTTAAAAAAAAAAAAAAAGCTTAGAAGTAATATTAAGTTTTAACAAAAGCTTTATCAAGGCCTTAGTCTCAAGAATAATATTAAGTTAAAAAAAAAAAAAGCTTAGAAGTAATATTAAGTTTTAACAAAAGCTTTTTAGATGATATGTTTGGCTTTATTTGCTATCAATCACTGAACTCATTGATCCATGTCAGAGACAATAATTAATTGGAAAAAAATAAATACAATATTGTTTGTTTAAGATCATGCCCTTTTACATGAAACTTGTAACTACCTGATTTCTGAGAATATGCCAGCGATTTTAGAGCTACAATATTCTTCTTAGTCTTCTAGGATTTTTTTAGTCTAAAGAACACTTTGCACTGCTGCCTGCTGCCACTGTTTGCTATTGTTTGCTATCGCTCAGCCAATGTGTCCACGTCTCTCTCTGTCCTCTATTTAGGCAACTCAAAGCTGCTTTATCATGCTCTCTAGTTCTTTATCTGCCTCATGGTGGAGAGCTCATTCATCTCTATGATTATCCCAATGGAGAATGGAATTACTGTCATTATTTCTCAGACAAACTCAGTCTTCTTGGTATTGCAGAAGACATGTTTGAAGAGTTAATTAACTGGTATGCACATGACCATTTTGTGACTCAGTCTACAAAATGACCATGGCCATAAGTCAATTACATTTCTGTGCATCATTTCTAAGACACTACATTTAAAAAGGGTGCATAACCTACACCATATTTGCCTAATAGTGAGATTTCTGATCAAGAATCCTTTTTCAGTGCAGTAAGCTCTTTAAAAAATTGTCCACATAATATTCGGAGAATATGGTCATGCTCTTTTGATGTCTTTTTAAAGCTGGAAAAATAATTATTTTTAAACTTTATATCATTTCAGTGACACTGAAGATAACATGACAAAGAATATGAAAATTGCTCTATAAATAGTGATTTTTTTTTCAGCTTTAATTGAGTTTATTGGTACATTTTAGGGATACAGTACAGTTACATTCATTGTTGGGATCTTGTACCTCTACATGACAAGTCTTGATTCTCAGTTTTCCCCTTACCCCTGCCCTCCCTTCACCCCCTCCTCCCCTCCCCATCTACAAACACTTTATAGTGATTTTTAAAATTATTTTTCTTCTAAAATTATACACATAGAATTTCTTAAAGTGCTCTTACACCATTATTGTTTTGTTTGATACCTGAAGTCACAAATATTTTTTACAAAGTATTTATTGCTATTTCTGTTTATCTATAAGACAATTATAAGCACTTAGTGCATTGCAATTATAGTATATCTTTTAGGGAATAAAAATAAAATGGAAAAATTAAGTTCACAATGAAATATAGTGAGTGTTACTTTTTTATTATAGCAAAATTCCTTCAATCCTGTATTACTCTCAACTTATTATGGATTTATGGATTTTGTTCATTGAAATCACACTAAATAATGATTTTAGATAAGATCTATCAAAATCTTATGTATGAAATATAAATATAAATTAATGCACCAAATCTTTTACTTAATGAAAAGTATAATGATCACCATTAATTTAGAGAAGTAAAGAAAGTTACAAAAAGGGCCTGGGATTTAGCTCAGTGGTTCTAGCGCCTGCCTCACAAGCACAAGGATCCAAGTTCAATCCCTGGTACAAAAAAAAAAAAAAAAGTTTACAAAAGATCAGATAAGTAAATAGTGGAAGAGCCAATACTCAAACTTCAAGATGCCTACTGTTTTCCAAAGTGCCATATTTAATTTATATTCACTTAGAATTAAATTTAATCTATACATCATATATTGAGCCTGTAATGTGCACTGAACACACAGTAACAGAAGAAAAAAGATTCAAGGAGTTAAGCTATCTAGTATGAAAATGTGTTTCATACATTTTGAAAACTACTTAGAGTATGTAGGTTATTTGTTTTGAAATACTGGGAAAAGAACACAGAGACTTCATATGGTAGGCAAGTACTGTACTGAACTATATGCCCAATCTCAAATTCTTAGTTTTTTTTGTTGCTGTTGTTGTTTGTTTTTTTGGTACCGGTGATTGAACTCTGGTCCTTGCTCTTGCAAGGCAGGCCGCCGAACCACTGAGCTAAATCCCTGGCCCAAATTCTTAGTTTTTTTTTTAATTGTCATTTGAGTAACTACATTTTTTAATTTCTCAGAATTTATAAAATATCTGCAGTGTCCATCTGGAACTTCTAGCCAAAGATTGGTGAAGTAGGTGTCTTGAGGTTGGGATTTCACAAATTTCTAATTCATTCCTTGCTTTAGATTATTTGGACCTCACCTTTTGATTTACTTCAATTTTTTATCATAAAACCTGTCAATCTAGATCAGAACATTTTATTGTGGTTTTTATTTTGATGCGTTGTCTTCAATTTTATAAGAAAAAGTTGTAAACTCTCCATTACTATAGGATTGCCTTGTTATGATTTTTCTCTTATGTTCTATAGCATTTCAGAACTAGCATCACCAACCATCATTTATTTTCTAATAAAATAATTAAAAAATTTATATCATTGCTTCCAAAGTTTTTTTCTTCATTAAAATTTTATATTTTGCATCAAAATTTAAGTAACCTGTTCCACTTAATTTTGGACATAAGTTAGGCATTGCCATTTTCTCAGATTCAGTGAAAACAATAAAAATAAATATCAGGCAACAGGATATCACTTTGTAGTATTAAACATGTCAGGATACAAGGATAAAATCAGGAACAAGACAAGGATGCCCACTATCACCACTTCTCTTCAATATAGTTCTGGAAACATTAGCCACAGCAATTAGACAAGAGAAAGAAATTAAAGCAATAAAGATAGGAAAGGAAGAAGTTAAACTATCATTATTTGCTGATGATATGATACTCTACATTGAAGATCCAAAAAACTCCACCAAAAAAATTCTAGACTTAATTGACAGATTCAGTAAAGTATCTGGATACAAGGTGAATACCCAAA
>NW_022900926.1:82305660-82364222 GCF_012274545.1 Fukomys damarensis | reverse complement strand
GAAGGGAGGGTAGGGGTAAGGGGAAAAAATGAGAATCAAGACTTGCCATGTAAAGGTACATGATCCCAACAATGAATGTAACTGTACTGTATCCCTAAAATGTACCAATAAACTCAATAAAATTTTAAAAAAATGTAATGACTTCCTTAAGGTCATTAGAAAATTGCCACAGGTATTTGAAATATGAAATTGTGGTATATATTCATCAGAGGCATGTATGTCTTGCTTTTGGCAGTTGGTTGTTCCAAGAAAAAACAATTTAAAACCTGGAAAGACAGTGATTTGGAAAACTTATAAAAGTGATTAGAAGAATCTAAATTAAGTCAAATCAGGACAAATTCAGATTACATGTGTAATAAAATTGTGGAAAGTGTTATTTGACATATATGTATGCTAATCCAGGTGGATTCAGTATTTTTATTAAAGGAAACTTAATTATATGTACACAATATTTAGTGCATATCTTACCATCACTGTGTAACTTAATTTATTTAAATGACAAAAAAATAAAATGTGTGGTGAGGAAGGCAGAAATGGGGATGGAAGCAGCTTCTTGAATTTGAGGACTGGATGTCAAGAATTGTTTAAAAGTTCTTCCCTAAAATAAAATTATACATTAGTCCTAACTTGGTGGCAATAATGGTTATTAATGAAATATCCTAAACAATTTCTGTAATGTCTATGCATTTAATATATTAAATTTGCATTGGCAGTAGAGCTGGTGGCACGACCAGCCTCTCTAGAATTTTAGGGAGCAAGTTCTCAGAGCAAAATCCGTTGGGTCCTACTGTTGAAAGATGTAGTAGATTTTTCTTCCTTCCCTTTCGGTACATTTCACCCTTTTGTCTGTGGGATGTGTGTCTGTGTACGTGCAAACGTGCACACGCACTGATGGGGAATTTGTCACCCATATTATTTGTGTAGCTGGAGTTATTTATGTTGTTCCTGGAGCTCTTAACAGAAAACACACGTTAAGCTATATTAATAAATGCAAATGCTTGCATCCTTTTGCAACACCTTGAGGGTGACATTTTATTTTACTAATGACAAAGTGCTGGATATTATTTTTTAAATTTCAAGAAGTGACAGACCAGTCTGTGTTGGACTAGGTTATCCAGAGATGAGCTGATGTTTTGACAGCACAGATTCCAAACCTCAGGGAGATTTAGAAGTTCTTTACTCTGTACCCTAAATATATGTGGTACTTGTTATTTTTACACTACATGTGTACTGATTATTCTTATTGTGAAGAATGCACACTTTCAAATTGTAAATGAGTTCCTATCTACTCATCAGTGTTTGAAAACATATACAATGAAACAAATAATTAGTTTATTCATTATTATTAATATTCCTTAAATTCTATTTAATTTGAATATACACAGCCACCATGATATGTACTTCAGTAAATAATGACTCAAAAGATGAAAAATAGATAAATATTGAGAGAGGAAATTTTGTAGGTTGAAATTATTTTAAAATTTATTTCACAAAAAATTGGCTGAAAAGACTCTCTCATAGCTTCCAAAGCAAATGTTCCAAAATATGAATATGTTACTATTCAGACCTGAGCCACTTCCACTTTCACATTAGATTTAAAGCCATTTCATTTTCACAACTCCAAAATATTAATTTTGTGAAAAAATCTTTCACATTTAATCTTACATAACATCTATCCAAGCTTGGTATCTCATAGAGAAATAGCACAGTACTAAGGCTTTTCTACTCATCCTTCCTTAAGATTCAAAAGCAAAAGAAGGAAAAATGTCTCCCTATATTACTTTATGCCTCCAATAAAGCAAGATGTTATGAAAGAAGCAGCTACTTATTTGCTAGTATTTTGGGGAATAAGATTGAGGTACCAGCCAGCCTTTATTTCAGTTTCAATCTGATCAACTTTTATGAAATAAAATCCATATTGAAATTCTACCAGCAAGGAAAAATAGGAGTATGGAATTTTTGGCATTCATTCTACATCAGAGTAAGTTTCCATCCAAAAAAATTCAAGTATAAAAATTTTCTCATTCATTTTTCTTGGAAGTCATATTTAATCTTTTTCACCTCCTAACGTCCAGTCCCACAATGAGATTATGCACACATTCTGGTTTTATCTGGAACCACATAGAAAGGGTGATGGCTGGGCTGTGTGTAAGCCAATATTTCCTCTTCTTGCTGCCTTTTTCTTGCCCTGATAGGGCAATCAGGTTTTTGTAGGGTCAGAGATGCCATTCCAAAATGTCCCACAAATTCCACTGAGTCCATCTCAAATTTCTGGGCAGTTTCCAGCCTCCAGAAATTTAAGTCTTGCAGACCAATGCCTCATCCAGAACCTTAGATCCCAGGGATAAACATATTTGGGATGAGTGGAAAAGCCGTATAGCAGTGACACAAGTAGATTTTGTTTGTTCTCAGGTTATTGTCCTTTAACTCCCAATGATTTGTTAATTCCCTAAACATTTAGAATGTATTCATCTTGATGTTAAGAGCCACCTACTCAGGAGAGCCAGACAAAATTCTAACAAGATTTAAAGTTTAGAAGAAGGCTTCCATCATCTGGAAGGTTGACAATTGTACATATAACTTCTAGGTTTTGTGAGAACATGTGAGATCTGCTTTGCAGCTATTCTCAAGATTTAAATTTCCAAACCTGAAATCTGAAAAGAAACAATGAGGACAAAAACTAGGTGTTGCTATTTTTTAAATGTTGTTTCTCTTCAGATCTTATCCCAAGGATTAGTTTTCAAAATTTATTTGTGTCATTTTGTTACTGATTTAACCAGTTTAAATAATTTTCTTACTGATACCTTCGAATTGTATGAAAGAAATTTTTTATTTTTATTTTATTTTTTTCCCTCACTGAGTTTACTGGTACATTTTAGGTATACAGTACAGTTACATTCATTATTGGGATCTTGTACCTTTACATGACAGGTCTTGGTTCTTATATTTTCCCCTAACCCCTGCCCTCCCTTCATCCTTCCTCCCTTCCCTATATACAAATACTTTATTTCCATTTTTTTATTTTATCATATTTTTTCTTTTCCTTCATTTCTTTTCCCCTACCCTTTCCACTTTCCACCTACCTGTAGTACTTTTCTTCCTATTTCATATTGACAATTATACCATTAGGATATTATTTATAATTATACTTTTTCATACCAGAGAAACTATTAGGTATTTAGACATGTGTGACTTATTTATTTCACTTAGAGTATAACCTCAATATGCATCAATTTTCCTATAAATGACTCTAATTTGTTATACTTTATGGCTGAGTAGTATTCCATTTTATAGAAAAACCACATCTTCTTTATCCAGTCTCCAACTGATGAGCAAATGGGCTATTTCCAAGTTTTAGCTATTATAAACTGTGCTGCTATAAACATGGGGGTGCATATATCACTGTGATATGATCCTTTTTTTTCTCATTTAGTTTATTGGTACATTTTAGGTATACAGTACAGTTACATTCATCATTGGTATCTTGTACCTTTACCTGACAGGTCTTGGTTCTCATTTTTTCCCCTTGACCCTGCCCTCCCTTCACACCCTACTCCCCTGTTCATTTACAAACATTTTATTTCCATTTTTTGTGGTATGATTCTTTTAATTATTTTGGAAAGTTATCAGCAGAGGGATAGCTTGGTCAAATGGAACCTCTAATCCTAGTTTTTTGAGGTATCTCCATATTGACTTCCATAGTGGTTGCACCAGTCTGCACTCCCACCAACAATGGAGAAGGGTTCCTTTCTCCCTACAACCCCACCATCATTTGTTATTGAGTGATTTCTTGATAGCAACCATTCTTTGTGGGGTGAGGTGGAATCTCAGTGTTTTCTTCTGCATCTCTCGAATGACCAGTGATGTGGAACATTTTATCATATATTTACTTGATGCTTACTTCTTTGCCAAATGTCTGTTCATTTCAAATGCCCATTTTTGAATTGGGTTTTTATATTTGGGGGGCCTGATTTTTTTGAGTTCTCTATATATTCTAGATAATAGTCCTTTGTCTGAGGAACAGCTGGTAAAAAGTTTTTCCCACGTTGTAGGTTGTCTCTTAGTTTTGTTGATGGTTTCTTTTGCAGTACAGAAGCTTTTTAATAAGATGAGATCCCAGTTGTTGATTCTTTGTGCTAGTTCCCGTGCTATTGAGGATTTGTTCACAAAGTCTTTTCCTATGCCAGTGTCTTCAAGAGTTCTAACTTATCTCCAACAATTTTAGTGTTTCTGTTTTAATACTTAGATCCTTAATCCACTTTGATTTTAGTTTAGTGTATGGTGAAAGATAAGGGTCTAGTTTTAATGTTTGGCAGGTTGAAATCCAGTATTTCCAACACCATTTATTAAAGAGATTATCTTTTATCTACTGAGGATTGTTGGCTCCTTTATCAAAGATGAGGTAGCTGAGTACATCTGGAGTTGCTTCTCTTCGTCTAATCCATTGATCCTCAGGTCTATTCGTTTGCCAGTACCATGCTGTTTTTATCACAGTGGCTTTGTAGTATAGTTTCAAATTGGGAATTGTTACATCCACTGCCATGTCTCTGTTGCCTAGGATGGCTTTTGCTATTCTAGGTCTCTTATAGTTCCATATGAACTTTTGGATTTTTTTTTTTTTTAGTTCTGTGAAATACAGTGTTGGAATTTCAATTGGCATTGCATTGAATCTGTATATCAGTTTTGGTAGTATGGCCATTTTCACTGTTGAGTCTTCCTACCCAGGAGCAGGGGATATCTTTCCATTTTCTTATATCCTCTTCCATCTCTTTTTTCAGAGGTCTTTAGTTTTCAGTGTAGAGGTCTTTTGCTTCTTAAAGAAACTTTAAAAAAAATAAATATAAATTTAGTTAAAATTCTTAGATTAAAAATTGGACTAAAATTGATCACAATGAATTTCACATACTGAAAATATTACTTTTCAGTACTTCTAAGTACTTTTATAAACTAAATGTACATATACTGTAGAAAACTTTTCTTATAAATTCCTTCTCTTTCAAATCTTGGAAAAAGAAATTAAACACAAATCTTTTTATAGTTAGCATATTAATACTTTATCTAACTCTCTTTGCAAATGTCTTATTTAGAGAATTTCTGCTCAAAGCCTCCCATAGTAGAAACATGCTGGAGGAGAAAGGAAATGATTTGTTTATGGTCTTATACTGTAGAAAACTTTTCTTATAAATTCCTTCTCTTTCAAATCTTGGAAAAAGAAATTAAACACAAATCTTTTTATAGTTAGCATATTAATACTTTATCTAACTCTCTTTGCAAATGTCTTATTTAGAGAATTTCTGCTCAAAGCCTCCCATAGTAGAAACATGCTGGAGGAGAAAGGAAATGATTTGTTTATGGTCTCTAAGTTGAAGTTTTGTGGCTGGAGGGAGTTTTGTTGCTGGAGGGACTTTTAGGGCTACTTCTGTAACAGTGACATCAGATCAATAACAGGCATGTCTCAGGCACCTACTGGGTGTAGCACCTTTCTTCAGCTGTGGACAGACTGGAATGTGTTCACTTGACTACAGAATGAGAGACATCTTAAAGAGACTAAGAATGAGTAAAGGCTTATATTTCATTTTAGGTCTATCAGAAAGATGACAATTGATGTTATGAGATTTTTTAAACTATGCTGAGAGAGGCAATACTGATGGTGCTGATGTCCAGTGGCTTTTAGAAGAATTTTTAAATACAGTAGTGAGGTTTTTATTTTGCTTAGATTACTGAGCCTTTGATGCAAAGCTACTTTCTTATAAATCCTTTGCTTAAAGTGTGAGACAATCTAGGACAGTTCTTTCACATAAAGGTCTTAACTCAATGAGTAAAAATTATAATTTTGAGCTTCATAAGTTAGCTACATTGCACGGTTTCTACCTCGGAAACTTTGCTGTGAGGAATGCATTGACAGATTCTGTGCTGTGTTTGCCTATGAGATGATTTCCTTGAAGTCCCATAATGAGTTGTTTTTGGCAGGATTAATGAGTATTATAATAGTAAATGGATGTTTGCAGCTCAGTTGTGTTCCATCACGGAGTAACATGGGGTTTCTGGTCCCTTGGAGGCCATAATTGGTGGCATTAATGCACTTTTTAATTACATTTCTTGAAAAAAATGATTTGGAACCAAAACAAAGCTAAGTGATCATCTTTCTGCTGTTTCACATGGTATAAACAGAAGACTGTTGCTATCTCTGATAACTGTAATTTGACTCATAGTCTCTAGACAAAAACTTGTGCAGTACATTTTGATGATAAGATTTGTTTAGAAAATGTGTATTTACCCTTTCTCATTATTAAATCCTAAATTTTATTGTATGCATAAAAAATTCAGATCGATACCATATGTGAATAAGAAGTGTCTACATAAAGGTTTACATATGATAAAGGAAGGTGATCATAAAATAATATGCTCACCTATTTTATTTACATTCCTGCATTTGTTCCCGGATCCTCATTGTTATGTTTGGCAATCTATGAGTAATTAATTCCCAAAGCTCTATGAAGGAACTAGAATGCATTGAACAGTTTTTTCTTTTTTCATACATGTATGTAAGAAATTACTAATAGTTGCTGCTTCAGCATATTCTATCTTTGCAATATTTTGCTTACATTTGGTCTGTAGTAGCAAATTCAACATTGATCTCTGTGATAACATTTGCAAACTATAACATTCTGAGGAAACTATTTCATAAGGTGATGTGGCATAAATATATAAGGAGCATAATATAAATTTTAAAAATCCATAGCTATTTATTCCTAATCTGTTTAAAAATTGCCCTAAGTATGTTGGTTAGCTATATATTTCCTTCTAGAAAAAATATAATTATTATTTACCTTCCCTGAATCTTTAAATAAATCACAGAGTAAAATATTAGACTGTGGTTAATTACACAGTGAGGTTAACTGATTATATGACCACTTTCCTGATGTTATAGAAGCAAGTCTTTGAGGAGTATATTCCTCATAGTCTTTTATAAAGATATTTTTGGTATCTGGGTTATCCTTGAGTAACAGCAAGGAGCAGAAATACATTTAAATCAGTGGCAAACAATTACATCTATATAAAAAAAGCAAAAAAAAAAAAACCCATGGTATGGAATTGCTTGTACATTTATGTCTGAGCTTTGGTGAGGCATAGACCACCTCACATTTTAGAGTTGCCAATATTTGTGAAAAACTTGCTGCCTTTGTCAACTGTATGTCTTTGACACTTACTATCTATGTCACTTTGACTTGCCATCAGGCAAAATTTTTCATTGAAAGGTTCATATGTCTGGCTCCAGGGTTTTCTGCAGTTCTGTGAAACAATTGCATTTTCTATTTTTAAAGAAACAACAAAAAGATAGAAAAAGCAGACAAGCAAGCAAACAGAATATCCTTCTCTGGTAATTATAAGTAAGGATTTCAGAGTCTGGGACATGTGGAGCAATCTTCAATGGCTCCAATTTTGTAACAACATTGCATACTAGAGAACAGGCATCCAGCCCTGGTTTTATGCGGCCCCATTCTTTTCGTGTTCACAATGATCAAGTGCACCGAAGTTGTGTTGTTTTTCCTTTAGAAGAGTGATGATAGTGATTAATGCAGTTGATACATTATTGTCCTGTCCCCTCCACTTTAGTAGTTTCCACAAAATGTCTTAAAATAACTAGACAGCATTTATATCTGTGAGAGTTCTGTGTGGCTTTGCATATTATCATTCTATCTATATGTGATGCTACTCTTGTCAGCCATGCCATCTAAAAATACTAGCAAAAAAGATCAAAATGCATATAAGAACTGAATTTTTAAGTAGATGTTTAATGCCAGATATCTGTATGTCTGTACCTATACATATACACATACATAACTTTAAAAATAATCCAGGATACATTTTGCCTTCATTAAATTTTTATGCGGTTTTTCATGTGATTTAATGTAAATTATGTAACATCATCACTCAGTTTCATAATAATAATAATAATACAAAATAATAATTTCTATATTTTCTTAAGCTTTATTTTTTCTCACACATCCTTTGGGGTAATGGTATTTTCTTCTTGTTATATGTTTAAAAGAAAACCCTAGCTGGGTGGGGTGGTACATGCCTATAATTCCAGTACTTGGTAGGCTGAGGCAGGAGAATCACCATGAGTTTGAGGCCAGCCTGAACTACACAGTGAGTTTAATGCCATTCTGAACAACAAAGGGAGATCCTATCTCCAAGACCAATAACAAAAACAAAACGCTAAAGTTTAAGCTTTAGGACTACTTCTTTGTGGTTACACATGCCTTACCAGACTATTAACAAAAACACACACAGCTCTCCCTGGGTCTACATTGGTCATACTTAACTTCTATAATGTTGATATAGAGAGACAGAAACAATAGCAAAACAACAGCAAATATTTGGTTATATTTTAGCAATAATATTTAGTTACATAGGTGAAGTACATTAAGAGGAGTTAAAAATTCTTGTGATGCAAGTACCTCTTAGGGATTACTGACTCTTCACGATTCACTTCAGAAGTGAAGAAACAAATTCTAGCTGAGGTTGCATGGTGTGAAAAGCCGGAACACAGGTGCAGCCATTCTTCCCATAGGTTCAGTTTGCTGAAACCTGTGATCTCATGATCTCTCCGCAGCCCTTCCACAGAGACTCGTGTCTGAGGACAGAAGGGGATAGTGGTCAGTGTTACTTGGTAGAGAGGGGTAAAATTAGGCGTTCCTTCTTAGCTCACCTACTCTTTTGCTATCTAGCTGTGAGATCACTGATCATAGTCTTTGTGTTTTAGTTTGCTTAACTGTAAAATCATGATAACATTTTTATTCACATTTGACCACCCCTAGTAAACATTCAGTAATATGTGGCAATTATAATATTTCAACCTAAGTGGGTATTCCTCTCTTCAGAGTGGATATCATACTATAGTTACCATGGTACAGTTATCCTTTATTTGTAAAGCACTCACATTGGAAAATAGAACTGAAATCACTTCTGTCTCAACTAACACAACTACACTTCAAACAATGAAGTTTGAAAATTTCAACTTTAGGCATCATTAATGTCAACATCAGCATCCCAAAATGTCTCAGTACTTTAATGAAACTTATAACTAGCATGCTGTCATATTACTTTTGAAAATATTTCAATTGATAGTGAATTTTGAAACATTAGTATACATATTTGTGCATAATTTGCCATAGCTAAAAAAAGTCAAAAGCTCCTAAACGGAATGGTAGAGGTCTGAGTTTGGATTCTTGTCGTTCCACTTGTTTAGCCTCAGGCCAAAGCTTTCCTAGACTGAATCACAGCAGCTGTAAAAATGGAAAAATAGTCTATACCTCACAAGGCTGTGTGACTATTAATAATGATGTATACAAGAGGCCTAGGATAAGGGCTAGGACTTAGCATGCACATAATAAATGGGAGCTATTAATGTTGTTAATATTTCTTGTCTAAGATATGTGTAAATCTTTATAATAATGCTAATCTATCACTCATAATTTCAGTGGAACCAACTATACAACTATGTTTTATAAGTGTGTTATCCAAGAATCAAAGAATTTAGTCATAACATTTAAGTACTTTTGGAAGCAAGACATTATTTTTTTAACATTTTATTATTTTCTAAACTACTCTTTGGAATTCTTAATGTTTAATTCTAAAGATAAGAAATTATTTTTAAAAGAAGCTTAATCATATATACTTAGAAAAATTAGTAAGCTTTTAACTTTTCCAAGTGAAATATAGGCTATAGTTAAATATACCTAGAGAACTAATGTCTCCCTCTTTTTGTGTGTGTGTTTGTGTGTGTGTGTGTGTGTGTGTGTGTGTGTGTGTGTGTAAATTTTACCCTCATGGTAATGGAGATTGAACCCATGAGCATTAAACTATATTCCCACATTCCCTACCCTTTGATCTTTTTAAAAATTTTCTGGCAGGCTCCTGTCTAGTTTCCTAAGCTGGTCTCAAAACCCTCCTGCTTCAACCTAAGCTGAAACCCTCCTGCCTCAGCCTCTTGCACAGCTAAGATGATGAGCATGTATCCTTATGCCCATCAACATCTATTAAATAAAGGAAATTTATTTAATTCATAAAAGTATATGTGAGAAATTATAAAAATTAAGCTCTACATTTATTTATATTAATTCTTACTCTAATCTTAAAAATTGATGTAAGGATTATATATTCTTTTTAATTGAGTTTATTGGTACATTTTAGGGATACAGTACAGTTATATTCATTGTTAGGATCTTGTAACTCTACATGACAGGTCTTGGTTCTCATTTTTTCCCCTTGTCCCTGCCCTCCCTTCACCCCTTCTCCCCTCCCCATTTACATCCACTTTATTTCCATCTTTTCATTTTCTCACATTTTTTCTTTTCCCTTATTACCCTTCTCCTACCCATCCCACCTTCCCTACACCTTTAGACCTTCTCTTCTCATTTCACAATGTCAGTGAAAAGAATTTTATATTCTTAATTTAAATGTATTTAGTTTTTATTTAATTTTTTAAATTTTCTATTAGTTATTTGTTGTGTGAGTTGAAGTTATTTTTTTTTTCTTCTCATTGAGTTTATTGGTACGTTTCAGGTACACAGTACAGTTACATTCATCATTTGGATTTTTTACCTTTACAAGACAGGTCTTGGTTCTCATTTTTTCCTCTTACCCCTGTCCTCCCTTCACCCCCTCCTCCCTTCCCTATTTAAAAATACTTTATTTTCATTCATTTTCTCATATTTTTTTCTTTTCCATTATTTAGTTTTCTAAAGTCTCATTTTAGCACTATACTGACTCCTCATACAAAGTTATCTTATATATCATAACCTATAAGTCCTTGAGCTAAGATGGCATTATACTTTTTTATATATTTAGACAATGCAACTAGAAAAAATACATGTATTAAATCCTTATATATTATTATATAGTAAATTTAAAATAAATTTTCGAAGCTAAATTTTTCTCTAAGGCCATTTACATCAGATGTTAAGACATGTGAACATAAAAAGTGATTACATCATACTGTTGGAAATACCTATCAAAGTAGAATGAAAGTGGCCATGGTTTTAATATTTTCATGAAAGAAACTATGTGCTATTAAATCTCTGAGTCTGTGCATTTCAAAATCATTAAGTAGTACTCTGAATATCATAAATAAAATATACTAAAATGAACTAATTGAATAACATTTTTTCATTAAATCTATTTGAAGTTTTCAATGACCTTAAATTTTATACATCATGCTGTATTAAAAAAGGAAAGTCTAAGTAGTATTGAGGGATACTTGATGTCAAACTATAATTTTGTCTTGGGAGCTGATGTCCATACTGAGAATATCAATGTTATATTGCAGTTTATAGAATATAGAATATTATCAAAATTCTTACTGCCTTCAAAGTGAATAATATGTCTGAGCCTAGAGCCAAATATATCTTGCATAAACAAAACTTTTAATATTTGTTTGTTGAGTGAATATTAAAAATATTATTACATAATCAACTGTGAGTTGGTGTGATTTCACTAATAAAAGTAAAACAAATTGAAGAAATTTGAAACTTTTAAAGGGGAATTGTGGAAATTAAGGCAAGCTTTTACTGTTGTTTGGTTTTTGTTTCTAAAATTAGTAATTATATCCTGTAACTCTAGGGAAATTTTAGAGAAAATTCTTTCCCATTGGATTTGTAGGTATCTTATTTCTAAAGGCTTCACAAACACACACTCACTATATATAATATATATTTATATTAATATAGTAATATAATATTGATATATTAATTAATATAACAAATTATTAAATTCTTTGGGAATATTAGTTCAGAGTGTATGAAAAAGTGTATAAGAACAAATTTAAGACTTTGTGTGTGTTCCTAATATTATTTTCTAGACATAACATCGGTGATTGTGTCTTGATTATTTTCTCTTTGCTGGGACAAAATACCTGCCACTCACAAGTTAAAGAAGGAAAGGTTTCTTTCACCTCGCAGTGTGTAGAGGTTTCAGTCCATAGCTGGCCGCTTCAAAGCAGGGAAGCATGGCAGAGGTGTGCGGCAGAGGAGAAAGAGTCCATCCATGGCAGGGCAGACAAAAAGCAGCAAATAGCCACAAGTTAAAGCCTCCCTTCTCGTTTATTCCCTCCAGGATACAGGCTTTTTGGGTGGTGCCTTCCTATCATCCACACACAGATTTATGATTGACCTGTTAGCGGAGTAATCCAGTAACACATACCCTTATTCCCTGTATCCCACTTTTAATCACGTTCACACAACCTAGATCAGCCACCTCTGAAGAGCCCATCTATGACTGCCTGAGGCTTTGCGGGGAGATCTGTATAAAAGCCATACCAGAGTGAAGTGACTTTAATTCTAGTATTCTTTTATTCTTAGTTAACTAGGTTTATATTTGCCTTCCACTGTATTCATTCAGTGAAAAAAAGAAACATTTCTCTCTCAGAGAGTCTAAATTACATTTTGAGCCCATATAACCCTACCCACTTTCTTCTACTTTTTTGAGAGGGTAAAATAGTTCCCATTGGTGCTGTATTTACAAAAAGAAAATAACTTGTCTACTTCATTTGGGATTTGTATTTTTCATTTTGTTTATAAATCCTTTTGCCTTTTCATTGTTCTAGTTGATACTCTCATTCTCTGTCCACTCTCTCAACTTGGGAGATAACAGATCAAATCAAGAATAATCTGTCCTTTCTCCATGTCAGTTATTCTATACTCAAAGCTTTGATATATTGCAAATAGCGAATTATCTGATAAGGTTCATGAATTGAAGGTGAAATTTTGAAATGGGTCATGTGATGAATGAACAGATTATGACACTTTGTATAAGCTAATTACCATGTTTATGAATCAATTATGTTAAACATAACAAAGTTTGTTGTGTTAATGATGATCCCTGTTATTTAAACTCTCCACAAGCCGAGAATTATGCTTGATTTTCTCATTATACCTCTCCTAGCCCATTTTCCCACATAAAGTGGGCAACTTTACAAATTGCTTTTTTTTTTCAGTTCTCCTCTTTTAATAATTCAAGGTGTTTGCTGCTTTTACTACTAGCCCTTTCACATTCATTCAATTTTCCCTACAATAATTCTCCCTATAGAAACCAGAATACTGAATGGAGGATCCTGCATTATTCTCCCATCACGTCCTTTCTTAGTATCTACTGCTTATGCTCTTTGTGTTTCAATTTGACTTATTCTTCTTGTGGCTGGTTGCTGCATGTTCCAGCTCTTACCTCTTCACTCCAGCTCGTTGTTCTGTGGCTGGCTGTGTGTGTTTTAAGATTCCACCATGGCTGACTAGTCACCTAAACCATTTACTAACGAGTTCCATTCTTCTTATCTTTGAATGATAAGGGCATTTTATTTTCTCTTGAATTCTGCATTAGCCAGTGTTTTGAAAGCAAAGGGCTGACTTTCCAGGATGGTGTTGCCACTGAGAAATGAAAATTTATTTCTGGAAAGGTTTTCTCATCTTTCCCTTTAATAAAATTCTGTGATTCCCAAAGCTCCTAGGTATAATCAAAGGAACTATTTCCTCATCTGGTGGTGCTATATGTGGCTGCTATAAACTTGATTAATGGAGACAGAAGATTGTAGTGTGAGTGCCTGCTTTATGCGTAGGTGTTCTTCCACAGGATGATTGCTATATCAAGCAATAGTTTCCTAACCTTCCAATTCCTTAAAATGAAAAGTATAAGATCTCTTTTTCTAAGACAAAATTTTATATTCAAATTCAGTGTTTATCCATTTTTCTTCTGAATTTCTTCCTCAACTTAATTTTCTCTCATAGGTAAAGAAAATACAAAATACACACACACAAAAATTAAAAAGTGATATGCAGGGTTAAAATTACTTTTCGCTTCCATGTATGTTTATCTTCCAAAGAGAACACCTTCAATAAATATTTAGTGTCTCCAACTTGGCAAACACTGTTTGGATTCTGATGGTGTAACATTAATAATAATAAGGTTTTAGTACAGGTTTCTGGAAATATTGACAAAGTCCTAGAGAATATATGATATATATCACACAAGAAAATAAATAATAAGATGCATAGTGATGGAATGTGACAATGGCACAAGGTTGACAAGGAGTGATTCAGTAGGAAGGGAAAATTTAGTGGAGGAATTATTTTTGAACTGACAACTGAATGACACAAAAGGTCCAAGCACTCAAAAAAATCTATGGGTACCAGGTCCCACGCAAAACCTCAAAGATGAGAATGAACCATGAGTATAGTTTAGAAAAAAGAGTAATACAAACTAATCAAAACCTTAAAAAAGAGTTTTCCAGATACTACACAAAGGTGATCTGTAGTAGTTAGAATTTCAAAGGAAAATAAATAAAAATTTGTATTAGAGAAGTAGCAATGGGAATAAAGAAAACTGGATATTAATTCCATCCTTCTTTCTTTTCCCCCACTCCTCCCAGTTCTCCTTTTCAACTTTTCTACCTATTTCACATCATCTATTATACCTTTTAGTCCTTATTTACCTTAAATGTACTAATAAAATTAATTAATTAAACAAGAAAACTGGATAGATTCTAAACACATTTTGGAGGTAGACAATGGTTATTTTTGATTGACTTGATATGGGAGCTGTATCTGTGTCTTAGTTATTTTCTCAGTGCTGAGACACATTTGACACCCACAACTTAATGGAATAAAGGTTTATTTTGGCTCACAGTTTGTAGAGGTCCACAATCAGGTGTCTCCAAGGAAAGGCAGCATAGTAGAGAGGCATGGTAGAGAAGAAACAGCTCAGTCAATGGCAAGAAGACACAAAGAGCAGTCAAGAGAGGAGGAGAAGGAGGAGAGAGAGGTGGGTGGGAAAAGGAGAGGGAGAGAGAGAGAGATACTTCAAGGCCATGCTCCCATGATCCTATCACCCTCCAAAAGCCCTACCTCTGAATGCATGAGGCTTTGGGACAACATCTCAATATCAACCCTAAAAATAAGGTGGGTAATGAAGGAGGGAAAGGCATCAGGTGCTCTAGAAGGTAGATGGCAGTACCACTTCCTGAGATGGGAAAGCTAGATATAAACTATTTTTAAGAGGTTAATTTTTAAGTGGTTAGTTTTGGTCACTAAAGTTCAGAGTTCAGTAAAGAAGCCTGTGATATGGATATAAAGTTGGAAACCATGGCATGTAGATGATATTTAAAGCCTACAATGTCAAAAGAAGAAGGAGGTACTCATTAACAAAGATTATACGAAGTACAGAGCATGCTTTCATCTTAACCTCGAATTTTTAAATAATAGTCTTTTAAGATCATACCTCAAACAGTTGATTTCTTAATCATCTGATGGGTATGTCTTTCATGTTTTTCAAAACTGCCAAGCTGTTTTGCAAAGAAGCTGTACCATTTAACATTCCTTCCAGCGAAGTACTGGAATTCATAATTTACCCACGTTTGTCAACACATAGGGTGGTCATTGGTATAAATGTTAGGCATCCAAACAGGTGGGATCACATTGTACTTTAAATTTACATTTATAAATAAATAATAATTTGAGCATCTTTGTTTTTATTTGCTATCTGTATATCTTCTTTGGTGATGTATTTAGATCTTTTAGCAATTTATAATGGGCTGTTCACTTTCTGATTTTTTTACTTCTTTATATATCTTCAATAACTATATATACACTCAATATATATACTTAATAACTACACTATATATAACGACTTTATATATCTTCAAAATCTTCAGTAACCCCATTATCAAATATACACTCAGCAAATGTTTTCTCTGAGTCTTAACTTTTCATTATCTTATCAGTATCAAGAGAAAAATATTGAATGTTCACAGCAGTTTTGTTTGTAATGGACCAATTGGAAAAAACTCAGTATCTGTTAACAGATTATACATAGATCTTTTAAAAGTGGCACATTAACACAATGGTACACTACTAAGGATGTGACATAAAAGAACACAGACGCTATGGTTTAATGCTAAAATTATACCAGATGAAAACTAATCTGCAGTGTCAAAAAAATCAACACAGGAAAGAAAAATGCATGGGGGGGAGAGAGAAAAGGGAAAGAGGAGACAGCATGATGTAATCCATATGCTCAGTATCTATTGGTGGTAGTTTTATTGGTATTTGTGTATTTCAAATCTTATCATATTATACATTTTAAATATGTTCAATTCATTTTATATTAGTTATACCTTAGCAAAAATAAAATATTGTAAAATATGTCTACATATGTAATTTTAAATTTTAGTACATATACTATCATTGAGACTAGATATGATGTAAAATTCTTAGGCTATCATAATTCTATACTCTATTTCTATAAAAATAATTGTAGTTGTTTTGTCAGGGCATCAAATATTTAAAGGATGCACTGACGTTTAAAAGTGTTAATGTAGGGGCTGGGGATTTAGCTCAGCCATTCGGTGGCCTGCCTTGCAAGCACAAGGACTCAAGTTCAATCCCTGGTACCAAAAAAAAAAAAGTGTCAATATATAGTTATGATGCAAGAGCTTTCATATATAACACTATACAGCCTAGTAATTAACATATTGAGTAATAAAGTCTCTTGAGTCTATATGGATTTATTTAATTGCTTACTAAATGTCCCCCTGTAGAAGAACAATGGTTAATGGGAAAAAAAAAGGAGAAAAAGGAAAAGGAAACTACTTCAGAATATCTAAATAAATTAGAGGTTATGCCTCAGGATATTAAGTCCAAATATAAAAGATGAAGCACAGGAAAGGAAACAGCTTCCATCCTTATAATGTATCAGGAAGCTCAGGACCAAATTTTTAGTTCACCCAAGTGCATGTATTATTATTATTATGTTTAAATTTACATATTATCTTTAGCTTAGTTTTTTCCTACTTATATTCTTTCTTTTTACACAAGAAAGGGATGTTCTACTAAAATGAAAAAATGTTTAACATACCCAGTAGATAAACAAAACATCAATAAGTATAAGTATTAACTGAGTTCTTAAAGAAATGTCACTGAATAAATTTCATCCAGAGGTGGATTTTTCTTTATTTCAGATACAATCTTCATAGCTTTTTATAGCTTGTCAAATTGATAATATTTATTGACTTACTAATGGTCATTCACAAAGTTTAAGTATTAACCAAGTAGGTAACAATTAAAAATACAAATTTGACTAAAGAATATTATCTACTTATAACAATTAGAAATGGCCACTTGCCTATTTTATACATAAAAAAATGAAGCTGACTGTTTACCTTCTAGAAAATGCATACATGTTGAACCATTTGTAATTATGATACTCCAGTATTTTTTATTTATGAAAATAGTGATTTTTATATGACTTCACCTAATATTAATTAGTAGTGGACCCGGGTTTCCTGATTTCCAAGCCTGTGATATTTCATCAGGCCATGATAATATGTCACAGATTTCCCCCTATTAAAGTCACAAAATATATGAATGAGTTCTGACCCTACAACCCCTGAGGTTTTCTATTGTGACAGAAAGTAAAAGAACCATAACAATTAAGTACATTACAAGTTTGGGGAAGTAATTCCCTGAGAAGCCATAGTAAAATATTACTTTTAGTAAAATTTAGTGTTAGAGATTCCTAACTGGGCTCAATCAGTAAAGATACTGAAATTGTTTATTGTCTGGCAAAATTCTGTCATTACTTCCTTATTTAAAGTATTCCAATATTTTAAAGAGAGATCTAAAAACATTCATGGATAAAATGTGAGAACTGATCTGATTCAACATCACTGTACTAGTAACCTTTAAAGACAGACTCAGTTCACATAACAAAGTCAAATATATACACACATATTCTTCCTCCCAACCTAGCAGAAGGGTCAATTCTATTGTATTATAGATGTTCAAGTTAAATTAACTGTACATTTCTTATACCTGGCTGAGACCAAGTGATCACTTCTCAGAAAATGATACCTAATGTAGCCTCTGATAATAGGAATTATCTTTTCTTTATATTAGCCACATTGTTTATTTTATTCAGTGGATGTTGCAAATTTAGCATCTTTTA
Source organism: Fukomys damarensis (assembly GCF_012274545.1). Taxonomy (NCBI): domain Eukaryota; kingdom Metazoa; phylum Chordata; class Mammalia; order Rodentia; family Bathyergidae; genus Fukomys; species Fukomys damarensis. The sequence goes on along the minus strand of NW_022900926.1, from coordinate 82,346,225 downwards.
AATGTTCATACCAACCATAATAAAACATTCTCTGGCATTCAAGTATGACTCTTTTGTATGCAGGACCCCAACTGAGTTGTGAATATCCATTAAAAATGTCCCTCTAAATGACTATAATGACAGGGGAGTTGAATAGTCAGTAAAATTTTCTATTATTTTATTTTGTGTGTATTTTCATTAATAATTTATTGATATAAAAGATAAGAATGTTTTACCTCCACAAATTTGTAACTGTAATTTGTTCTCGGAACACAGACATATTGAGGATGCCACTCGGCAGTACTGATTGAATATTTATTTAAACAAATATCAGTATAACCCAACTAGCTGGAAAATCCATGAGTTTGGTTTTGATAGCAGAGCATTTCTCAACAATTTATGTGTGCATGCAAATTTTGGTGCTTTGGATATAGGCTAAAGTATTTGCTTTATATGTATTATTTTGTTTGAATACAAGAAAGCTGGTTTGATTTGTATGTTTCCCCCTTATAGAATTGTTCCAAGGCTCTGTCAGAGATCACGTAGAGTAATTTTTCCCATCAATCTTTGCTGTGCAGCCATGCACGAATGCAGTAGGAAAAAGGGGGCAGAAATCAAATCACTTAATTGCAGCATTTTTCATCTACATCTTTTGTTTTATGGTGGTAAAGGCCCCGGAGTAGCCTACCATGATTCATGGCTGTCACTGCTGCCGTTAGCAGTTCAATCCTTCATTCCAGGCATTTTGGTACTGAAAGTACCTACACAATTACTTTGATGAATATGACTTGTTTGTTTTTCCCCATTTTTAGCAGAGAGTGGTTGTGCTTAATACAGACATTTAAATAAGATAGTATTCATGCCTACTGAGTCTGCACTGTATTTCCAAAGTTGTGTCTAGTTTAACGATAATATTGGCATTGTTACCCAAGTATTAAGTTTGCTGAGCTTACAGACTTTTACTTCTTTTTTTATGTTCATATAATGGGAAGGCCTTAAAATAACCCCCACTCTATATAAAAGGAATAACTCACCTTTAAAGATCTATGAGGCCGTGACAGATTCCTACCAAACCTCATTTTAAAAAAAGTCATTTCATGAGTGTGGCATTACAAAGCCAGCAAACTAGTCTGCCTCTGCATTTATGCCTAGTTGATCATAAAATAATAACATTTTGGGAAATATATGCATGCATCTTAGAAAGTGACTTACAGTATTTGCATATTTGGAGAAAATGTCAGTGATGTCAGCAGGGGTTCTGAGAGTAGCTAAATGAGCAGGCTTTTCAAAAATTGCTGTTTTATCAGCTCTGCACTGTCAGCACAAAATGCAACCTCTTTAAGAAAGAGACAAGAAAAAGGCAAGTGATTTAATTTCTTCATTAGCTTACTTGCAATTGAATTACTGGTACACCTAGCAGCAGAGAACTATGTTCTAAAAGCTTCAGGAAAATCCTTTAACATCCCTTTTTTGCCCTCATGACAAGATGTATTTGAAGTGTTGAGATCCCACCCCTTCCTCTCAAGTGAAAGGAAATTAAAGTTTTACCAATGCTGGGAAAATGTCAATTTGTCACCACCTTCTCTACAATGGGAATGTGGTTAAAGCTCACAATTTTATTTTGATAGTCATTCAGTTTACTCTTTTCATTTCTTTGTTTACTTTTAGCAGCAAGCTCTAAATATATGTTGGTTTGTTTGTTGTTTTGCAATATGTTCATGCACACTAAAGTATATATAGCTTGAGAATAGAACATGTCTGTTTTTAATCAGCAATAGTACTACTGATCATTATATGTGTCAAAATAGATTACTAAAATGGTACACATGTTTGGGAAAAAACCAGCTTGTACATAAATGAAACTTAGGACTAAAAATATCCAAAGTATATTCTTTGTAAGATGGCCACTACAGTTAATCTGACTACAAGCTCTGTATGCAATTATATTTTAAATCTACTAAACATATACTGCATGTGTGTTTATAAGTAATTGTCTCTGTCATGTTATAATATGACCCATGTAAATTTCAAAGAGTGGAAAGATAATTTCTTCTATTTATTTTTATTTTTATTTTATTTTTGAGGCAGAGTCTTGCTCACTTTGAACTCTAAGTGATCCTCCTGCCTCAGCCTCATGAGTGTAAGGATTAGAGATGTGCACCACCACACTTAGCTCTTCTCTTTGTTTAAGTTCATGTAGGCAAGTGGTAGAATGCAAGAATTTTAATTTGTTCTAATAAAGATTTTTCTTTTGGATTTTCATATCAATTGAAATGTTTTGACGGATTAAAGTTCTGCATTTGTTGATAATTTTGCTCTGAAAATGCATATTTAGAAGTTTTGCTATTAAAACAAAAAATATAAACTGAAAAATTAAATCATAACAGAAATTAATTAGCAAAGAAGCAAATTGCTTGCTAAAATACTTCAGTGAATTTAAGAGGCCTAAAATCTGATTCCAATTACTGATCAGTTAGGGACGCAAGTATGCAAAGTAGTTTTAGTGGAGATGAATATATTTTAATAGTATTTTTGGTCGATGCTAAATTTTTCTTTGTTGATTATATATTGCTAAGGATAAGTATGTTAAACATACTTCTTTGAAATATGTAAGTTCTACTGTGCTCACACCCTCACTGAGAGAACAAACCATCTGATCTTAGATTCTATACCCTAAAAGTTTCTGAACATATATAATATTCTTGAAATAGTCTTTGATTATAATATGTAAAGACTTCCACATGTGAGAAAAGCTGAACTCCCCTAGAGAGCAGGAATTTCAAATGACTCTTGCAGTAAGATCCTGTGGACTGGAGGACAAGTCAAGGACAGAAAAGTCCATTGATTCCTCTGCTGGAGGATACAAACAGGCAGAGGCAGAAGAGTCAAATTATTGAAGGTTAGATTCAGAATACCTTGTTCCTTAGGCTTGGCAAAGCAACTGTACCTCAAAACTATTATAGGAGCTTTCCCCAAACCCGGTTCTTTGGAATGTGTATTGCCTGGTCGTTGCCTCAGTTTGGATTCTGTAGTATCTGACACTGGGGCAGTTTGGATGATCAATTCTTCTGAAGGGCAGAGAGAAAGCACAAGACCTACTGGGTAAAGGAGTAAGTTGAATGGACTGAGTGGCTTTGCATGTTTGGCACAAGCATCGGCAAGGAAGCATTCAAGGAAGCAAAAATTGCTTGGGAAAGAATTGTGCCTTTGGTCAGAAAGGTGGGGCTCTGGCTCAGACAAGAGAGGAGAGTTGCTCCAAGCTGAAGGCTCGAGTCACTGTTCTACACGATTTCTTCTGCTGGGAGCATGTGCTTCTTGGAAGGGGGATCTTGATTATTTACCTTGTGTCTATAGTAGTTGTTAACAAAATTAAGGATGCTTCTCATCTAGAAAATTTCACGGAGCCTTAAATAAATATTATAATATTAATACCTATGCTGATTGTATTCTTTGAAGAGAGCTCAAATTGTGCGGTGCTATGAATGTATTTGACCTAAGAATTTATATCTTTTGTTCTTATTAAGCATGAGTATTGTATAGATTTTACTGTAATTTCTAATTATAATTTCTAGGGCAATTTCTGATTGCTTTGTTTCCTAAATCTTCTTTGCCTTCTTTCTTTACCTTTCATCTTTGGCTCTATGTCCTGATTTATGAAGCAATGTCACCCATAATGCTGAGTAATCAATAAGCAAATATTTTAAATTATACAACATACATTAGTAAGCCACTTGGTCACATTTATTGATTAAGAATTGCAGTTATATTAGAAACAGGTTTTGGAATAAGAAACCAGATTATGAATGCAGACTGTCAAAACAATCACTTTCCAGGAGGAAAAAGGTGTATTGTCTTAACTAATATCTAATAAAAACTTGGTTGAATATTTTTCACAAAACAAACTGTTTTTTTGTCACACATATGCAACTCAAAGACTACAGATTCTTTATGTAATTATTCAAAGAGTTGCATGGCAACTAAATTAATCATTGAAATGTCAAAATGGACATTTAAAAGAAAAACATCCCATGGTACTCTATGTAATCACTTAAATATAAAATGCTTAAATAAATGTAGAAGTGACTGTATACCTCCTGCTGAGAGCAGATCATTTCCATAGTTGCTATTTAAAAACATAATATTTCTCCCTTTGTCATGAAATACGTTATATTAGTGTATAACTAAGTTAAATTGTTCTATTACAATATTATCTTTATATCTCAAACCTCATTGCATAAGAATTTAAATATATTTTTTCTTTTCTTTTGCAGATAATTTTGCAAGATAGTTTCTTTTTTTCTTTCTTCTTTCTTTTTATTGTTCTTCATTGCTTTTGGTATTTTTACATTTGGGGGAAAAGCAGGTGTGAAATTGGAGGAAGCGTATGAATTAGAAACTGCCTGCAAGTCTAATGTTTTCTTTTCTGTGGATTCAACAAAATCCTTAAATTCAATTGATTATTTAAATTATACTATCTGTGGTTCTAAAGTATAGATTCTATGTACCATATTATCTCATTTAGGGAACAATTTTAGAAATAATGTCTATTTCAAATAACCAGATGTTGAATAGAAAAGCTAAGATCCTAACTTAGTTTTGTGAGTTAATGGGGTTAGTTTATCACAGAGCCTAAAGTATTCAGTATTACCTTTTCTTTTTCCTTTCAGTATTTTGCTATGCTAGTCCTCATGTTTTCACCTGTAAAGGATTTTAAGGATTATGGTGTCTATGCTTAAAAATTGTTGTTCACACAATTAAGTCTGGATTTTGAAATTTCTACTTTTAGAAAACCCTTGTGTATTCTAATGCCTTTACTTGACGCTTCCTAGATTGGTCTCTCAGGGAAGGAAAGTGCTCAGAATAAAGGCCTAGTAACAACATAACTCCTTTCTTAATGTGGAGATATCCTCAGAATTCAATTTAAGTCCCACAATTCAAATTGGAGACTGAGAGTTTTAAAACATTTTTATTGTCTTCTTTCCTAGACTATGCTTGCTAGCTTTCTGGAGAACTGGAAGTGGACACAGCCTTGATTATATCTATAATGATGTTTGGAAATATGTTTATTTTGCTTCCTTCTAGATGCAATCTTTATTTTTACTTTGTTTGCTCTTGCCAGAAATACAGCTATTTTGCACACACAGTTCAACATGAGAATAAAAAGCACACAAACTAACAAAATCCCCACTATATTTGATAAAGTTCAAAATATCACTTAGGATGTTTATCATATGTGTAAGATGGTCTTTCATACTCTACCGTCTAATTAAGTAGAGTAGTAAATCAAAGCATGCTGGATGTTTTGTACGGAATAGCTGGATGAAAATGTGCTTGAGAACAGGGGCTGGTGTCTTGGATGTGTTTTGGCAGGCTGCCTGTGTTGGTGCCGCTACAGAGTACTGAAATGCTTGATAATTTCAGGGGAAGTTAGTTTTCCATGGCTTACAACCTGCTTAATGCAGGGAAGAATGTTTGTAACTGTTTTGCCATCTCATCAGTATGTGATATGGAATAATCACAGTGGTTACCTCACAGTGATGGAAAGCCTGAGCAGCTAGGGAAAAGGGGACTGCAAATCTGACTGAACATGGGCATTTCAGGTTTGGAAATATGTGCTACCTACTAAAATGAGCTATCGACTAATTCAAGAAGAAATGTTATACGGCCTTAATGTTCATCTTCATCCACACTATAATGAGAAGGATTAGACTCCCTTCCATATGTGGAATATTTATTTCAGCAATACAAGAAAATGTATTTCCTTAATATTTTTTTCTGAAGCCACAAGGCCCTAAATTTTACAGATGTGATTAATGTTTTAATTTGCTGTTCTAGTTGGATACAACTTTACCACATAATATAAATTACTTACGAAGAAATTTGCTTATATGGAGCTTAATTCATAAGCTGTTTAACCACCTTGTGTGGTATCGCTGCTATTTCTCTATGAGACTGCAGCTATGGAGTTTCTTTTAAAAACTAAAGCTATCATCCTGTAGAAAATATGTCTAAATCATTTGAATTGAATTACTAAGGAAAAACATATATGTCCAAATCATTGTCATTTAGCTGCAATTAAAACAAATAAACAAATCAAAACAGGAAAAACATATGCAAGCCTTAACAATTAAACTATGGGTATATTTTCTTAAATTAAAAATGAGCAAGACACATTTAACATTCGGAAGATTGAAATATTTAGTTTGCCTTTTCAATTCTCTTATTATTTAGTCATCTAGTATTACTATGGCAGGTATTTAGCACAGTAAATGCAGATTAAAATATTGGCCCATATTATGCAGAATCTATTATCCAAAATAATTCTGACTTTGTTTAGCCTGTAAAGAAGACGGTATTTTTATGAGTTGAAGATCATATCAATATTGCCTTAGCCCAGGGGTCTCTTCATCAATTAGTATCGGCAAATCTCAGTTTTCATCTTAAATAGAAGTGTAATACTAATATCTGCCTTATCTATATTTTTTGAGGGATTGTTACATAAAGTAGGTGAAATGCATGAAAAACTTTAAAATGTTATAGAGTGTTTGCATTTGGTATTGCTACTAATATGAATAAGCTTCTCATGCAAATGCCAAAGACCTATCACAGCAGAAAGAGGAATTTTTAAAAGATGTCAGCAAATATGAGAGAAAAGAACAGATGCAGGTGTTGATTCTGATACATAAATTTTGGTCTGAATTGTCCTAAATAAAGAAAAGTATAAAATTATGCTTCCAAAACTATGTGCAAAAGTGAATATTCATATAGAATGCGTAAATAGTGAATAAATTATGAAAGTAAATTGAGGAAATATACTAGACATGCTCATGGGGAAGTGGTTCTTGAAGACAGTCTCCGCTGCCTCACCAGTGGCCCAGAGGGTAAGACATTAATTTCACCTTCCGACAGGTTATGGTGGTAGGAACAATACTATTTTTTGCCAGTTTTATCAATTAATTTTAATAATTTACTTAATGTTTCCTAAATTATATAAAAATAACCCTGTGCTTTGAACAAAGAAGCAGTGACAAAAATGTAAATATGAAGAAACAGTAACATTGAATAGCTTGAAAAAAGTACAGTAGTCATATTTTCTAAACCAGTTTAAGGTTTTATCTGTACAAGAAGAGCAGGTACCCTTCCCAGTGTCTCCATATGCATTAGTGTCCCATGTGTTGTGTGAGTGAGTCCAGAAACACATGGACGTAACTAAATGTCATTACAGTGGAGAAATCTGCATATTATATTTCAATAAATATCATGAAAAGTAAATGTCTGATAAAAAAATCTTACTCTTTAGAATACTGGGATCCAAGAGCAAAATATGCATGCCTTGATTTACACTTAGAGAGTTTTTTTAGATGTTTTATTTTCCTGGCCTTTCCTCATATGTGTTTGTTTTTAATGAAGACAATTTTAGAAGCTCTCCTTATATCTGATGAAGTGAGAAGAGAAATCACAATTGAAATCCAATAGAATCCAAAATATTTGATTAATGTTAGCTTTCTCCCATATTAAGAAATAAAACTTCCAAAATTCTTAAATTAAATATTCCCCATAAAAGCCTAAGTAATATAGAAAGCTGAGAATGTTTGTTCTGAATAAACTTCAGCATTACAATTAGATTTTATCTTCTTAGCGTGTCAATTGTATTGTAAATAATCAGGGAAATTTTCCATACTGTGAACACATGATCAGTTTATTACATTCAGGAAGATTACTGTGCTCTTCTTGAATGCAACAGCAGGGTCCTGTTCTTGGACCTCAGAAGACCAGGAGATGTACTGTATGTGAGCAGGGAGAGAAAGATTTGATGTGCAGATTGGGTGGAGGCAGGACTCTGTGAGGGAGAAGTCAGAAGTCTTTGCAAAGGAACTGAACAGAATATTCTACTACATGAGAGAGAGAGAGAGAGAGAGAGAGAGAGAGAGAGAGAGAGAGAGAGGATTTCCCCTTGTGATATATGTAGAACAGTTTCACCATTGTAAGTTTGGGAATTATGTCTGCTCAGTATTAATTTCATAGTCTCCCTACAAAGTGGAGGAAAGTGTTTCTGGATAAAAATTTTATAGAGAAAACCATATCTCATGAGGAAAACTTCCTAAAAAAAAAGTGAGAAACTTTGAGTGAAAAACTTATTTAGATCCTGCGATATATGATCACTGAAGATTGAAGTTGTATTTCTCTATTTTCCTTATGTACAGTGGATGCCAGGATAAGAATAAGCTAGAGTTTTATGAAAACTTAATACAAGATTCTAGATATTTAGTCTATCCCATGCACTCTTTTAAACAGTTTAAATGAATTACTTTCAAAACACTCACTTATTCATTGTGCTGATGACAAAGCAGGTATAGACAAGTTAGGAAAATTGCTAACATTCACAGATCTAGGATTCAGATCAGATTGTCTGGTTTCTGAGCCCCAGTCTTCCTACACTATGTCTTTGTGAGATACAGCATTTACTTCTCCCAGTCTCAAGTAGCTTATGTTAATGATGACTCAAAGTATGCAGAACAAATAGAGAAAATCTTGACCTGCTTGAGGTATATCTGTTCTGTTCCTATTAGTTTTCAGGTCCTACATCTCTCTATATATTTTTAAAAGGCAATAGAAACTATTCTTAATGTTGTAAAGAATTGACTCATATGCCCTTGCCTAAGTTCATTTTTATGATGAAGTACTTGATAACTACTTTTTTCCTCTTCTTAAAAATTACTTGACAGTACAGTCTAATAATATTAAAACAACTTTGCACAACCTAATTTAACAAGACATCAATACACCTAGGTGAACAAACTCAATAGCTTAATAGAAATATGAGAGGGGTGTCTACCATTTGTGTATATAAGGTACATACTGTTGAAACATTTAATGCATACAAACATAAAAATAATAGTATTTTAGTTAGATAATTATAGTTTATATTCCCTAAGCACACAGTTGTAGCCCATAAATCACATTTTAAAATTTAACCTATTTGATCTCATTCATCTAATTAATAAGGACTTATTCGGGATCTTTAACATCTGTACAATGTGACTGGAAAACAAGGGTCAGAATTTTTCATTGATCGATTATTATTTATTTTTCAATGATCGATGTATTACACTTGGTATTCTGTCTTATTTCAAAAAGCTTATCATATAATATGATTATTTAGGTCATTTTCCTTTGTGACTGAGAAAGTTTAGAATTCAAATGATCATAATTAAAGACCTACACAATTATACAATTATAATTTATTTAGAAAAATTATTTAAAATCTTCAATTCTTTTGGTACAGTTCTAGGAAATAAAGTGCTAAGCTGTTATGAAATATACAGGTAGTACAAAGGAATAGGGAAAAGTAAGAGATATAGAGGCCTTTGGACAGTAAGTTTGAAATGTACTTGAGGAGAAATGGCACAAGTGCAGAACAACATGAGAACAATTTAAAACAATGTAAGTGTAAGACACACAAGGAAGTGTTACTTCACGAAATACACCCTACACATTCTGGCAAACAGCCTGTGTTGCCGTGGATATCATAACAAATATATTTTAAGTGTATGAAGATTTAGCTGATTCTAGGGAAAAGGATGTCTTCTGATTGGTAGAAAAGGACTGGGAGACAATTCTAGGTAGAAAAATAGTGGATAGAGAGGATGATGTTCACAACTTGTGGGCTCATTTATGTGTAGCAGTTGCTAAATCCTATAGGGTTATATATTTGAGCACAATGAAATAATAGAAAATAGTTACAATACTTGCTTTTGTTTGAAAACAAATATCTGTGAAAGTGCCATCAGTTCAATTAATGCAATGCAAATAAACACACAACTGAAAGTAAAAATTATAATAATATATATTTATATGAAAGCTCAATATTACTTAAAAATCTAGTGGTGTTGAAGTACTAGTTTTTAATTGCACTGTAGCTGAGAGATATGTTTTATTAACAGAAACTTAAGTACAAAAGCTAACTAGGGCTGAATAAAAAGCTATACAGGGCTGGAGAAGTCAATTTCAGTGTTTTAGTGGTTTAAAAAGATTGAATGATGAGTGAGTAACTCCTATTTCCTTTTTCATTGCTGATAACATACCAATGAAACTGCAGCCAGTATTGTTTTCTGTAACTTTGCTAAGAATTATTGTTTTTAAAAGTGAAGAATAAAAAACAAAATAAAATTAAAATTATTTGTTTGTTTATATAAACTTTGCCAGATCCTGTTTAGAATCACTTTGGGGATCTGCAAGTTTTTATTGCAAGTTATGCCATTTGAAACCCTTTGGTGGCATAAACACTCCACTACATAGAAAGGCAGACGTGTACAAACTTAACTTGGCAGAAATACATGTTTGCAGCTATCAGCCTGTACACAGTAAGCCCAGAAAGAAATGTAATCAAGGGTCTGATACTGACATTGTAAGAAGCCTATGGTCTCCCTTAAAAAGCAATGAAAATGTTTTCCCTTAGAAATCAACTACAAACAAAATGGAAGGGGCATGTGGCTCCATTTTTTCCCCTGGATATATGTTAAATGGCTATTTAATTTTTACATTTATAGGACACATACCAATAACAAGTGCGCCTTCTGTAGTTTTAAAAATATGTACAATGAGATAGAGTTACTTGATTATCCAGGCTTACTATTCAGAGGTCACCAATATCTCACCATTGATAAACTTACCATAGTCTGGGGTCTAGTTCTTAGCCTCTGAAGATCAGCTATTTATTTTGGTCTGAACACCAAGAGTTCATAAGTTCCACACAGCCAGACACTTATTTATCATGTTCAGAGAGAATGCTACATTAAACATTTAATTGCAATTTATTAGTTTACAATGAAAAGTACAAATGTTCATCAGACCAGAATTCTCAAGTTGGTGCAAGTTTGTTGTAATTTCCACAAAGTGTCTACATGGGATGCTTTATGAATTTTCTCCTATAGATAACTGATTAATCTGCAATGACAGATTTAGCTAATTAAAGGCAATCTAATTTTTGCATAATAATCTTTATGTATCACCAACAATGTCTAAGGGTGATTTTCAGATTTAGTTTTCCCTGGAAATCTTCAGAAAGATACTTCTTCAATCACTAATACAATAAAATGAGCAGAGATAAAAGATTCTAATAAAGGATGAGCCATAGCTGTTTTTCTACATTAATGAAATATAAGGAATATACATTCAGCATGGAGCATTTATCTTATATATTTCAAAAAGAATATGAAAATCTTGAAGAATATGGAGTCGTTGAAATACATTCAGCAACAACTGAATAATCTTTATAATTGCTACAAAAGGAAGAGAAATAAAGTCAGCACTTATAGTCATAGCTAACTCACTCACCTTCAACTACTAACCACCTCACCTAAATGTCATTCCAGATACCCACTCTGGGCCTGCGCCCTGACTCGATCCGACCCAGTCGTGATAACCTCTTGCTATGTCCACTGTTGATGCTGTGACCTAAATGTCACCTACAATAGTCCATTTGCTGGTAAGTTGGAAATTGAAAAGAAATCTCTTTCTTTCCCTGGCAGCTAAAGCTATAACATGTATAACCTGGGAATTGCCAGTGACCACGTGAAATGTGCAGCACAAAGAGTGTGTTAATGACATAGAAAGAACCAAAGGAAATAAATGAATAAAATATCACAGCATTAATACCTGGTTCTCATTCCTTCAGTGGTCCACCAAATTCCTGAACTTCCTTCAATAGTTTTGGTTTTCATTTGAATATGAAATCTTTGAGACAAGAAACCTCCCCTTCCACATTCTGTGACTGATATATGGGGCATTTAAATGGAAGATAGCCCTTGCAATCAGGAAATAGCACTGGGGTTTTTATGATTCACAGTCTGTAATGAGGACACAACACTGAAGTGTCACTGCACACAGATTAGAAATAAACTGCAATAACTTCCCTTTTGTATTTCTGCATGAATGTAGAATAAGAATGTAGCATCTTGTGTATTTGGTTGATTATACCTAATAAAGATGATTTCCAAAGAGGGCCGAGAGAGAGAGAGAGAGAAAGAGAGAGACTTGGGCTTAAGTAGTAAGTGAAATATATTAAATTTACCTTATTATTTCACTTAAATTTTCTTATGAAGGCATTGTATTAGAAGGAACATTAATTCTATTTACTGTTGATTTTGTTTATAATAATGTGTGTTTAAAATTGTACCTATAAAAATGGAGAATAGTCCTCAAAATATTTTTATGAACTATATCAGACATTAGGAAATATAACAAATAATAATAATATTTGTCATATTTTCTAGGGCCATTTTCGTATTTCCCTCAGTCTCAGAAATAGAACTTTAAAATAACTAGAACCTTGATGTTTGAGCCTGTACTATCCAAGAATCCATTTCTATGTTGAATTTGCATTTTTATATGTTGGAGTGCATATATTAACATGTAGGAATGGTCATATATTTTTTAATTAATATGAATGATACTAAAGATGTGCAACATTTCCTTTATAGTGAACATTACATTTTTGAAATTCTAATACTTGTGGCTGAGTTTATTTATTTTGGCCACTTAATCACATTCCATTTTATACCAAATAATATAATTGGTCTATTTCCATATTAAACCTCATGATGAGCTCAGTCTTTAAAAGGATGCTTTGCAAAAGTTTACTAATGCAAACATTAGAAAGTAGCTATCATGTCAGACTTCCCTCCAGGGACAAATTACCTTAAGGTATCCACTACCTACGTTTAGTCATGTGATGTTACTTAAAATATTTTGTTTTGAAAATTTTCTTGAGGAGTACACTCTTTTATGTTCATTTCACTCATTTAGGGACCAAAGTAAAGTTGAATAATTTTCTTAAAAAATGTTGAATTATGTTAAATACTCTTTTTCTTCTTTTCTGCACTTGGGATGGACTTTGCACATGCTCCCCAAGCACTTTGCCAGTAAACAACACTCCCAACCCTTGAAATAATCTAAATCTTCATTATTTTGTACTATGTTTCAACTTTTCTACCTATGCTATATATCTCTATATTTATATCATTTTTATGAACTTTCAGGATAGGACTATTAGAGTCCTATGTAAGAATATTTATCTTAAAGAACATAGCAATAATGATTTATTTCAATACACTGTTTAAAAACTTATTTTAGATTTAAATCTTATTAAACATAAAAGCATGAATCAACTTTCACAACTATTGTGAATAATGCCATAATAAACATGCATGTGTAAGTATCTCATTGGTACTGTATGTTGATTTCATTTCTCTAGCTATACACTCAGAATTAGAATAGTTGGATCACATGGTAGATCTATTTTTAGTTATTAAGAAGCATCCATACTGTTCTCCATATAAGTATTAATTCAGTAAAATTAGCATTTATTTTCATGACTGTTTATAAATTTCCTAGTTTATTTTAAAATTTATTTATTTTAAAAAGCACCATATAGAAGATCCTTTATTTTTCTTATCCTATTTTAAAATGTGATAAATGTAAATTTGGATCTACTATTACATTTATTTCTACACCTGCTTTAGTAAGTTTGAAGTCCAATTCCTTTGATGCCATTTCTGAAAAAATAAATGTTTTAAGACTTGTATCTTTATGTTCTTCTTCTATGAATTTGCAATATTAAAAAATTTCACAATTTGGTACCTCAAGATATTCAATATAAAGGTTGAAATATAACAGCTTTCTTAAGAATAAAAATTATGTTGTACAAATTTGGATATATTCCAACTGTGGAAGTTAGTGCATTTATATCATCCATGAACATTATTTTTTTAAAAATTAAAAATTGAGATGGTTTTATGAAGTTCTAAAATTTTGATTTAAGGAATACTGATCTTTTTATATTTAAAACTGACAAACACTTCATTTCTAAAGTAGCATTTTTTTTTCTATTTAAAAACTTGTGAAAAGCTACAAATAAAATTATTACATCAAGCAGGGCTTATATCCTACTGAACAGTTACTTTTGGCAAATAGTTGATCTAAAGACCCTGTTTTGAATACGAATTGCTATTTAATATTAGTGATTCTTCATATTTTTAGCCTGCTCCTAAATTTTAGAAAATTTAATTCAGCATTTTCTTAAATTAGAAAAATATAGCTCATTTTATGTGGAGGTTTGCTACAACACTCGTGTGTATGTGTGGGGGGGGCTGGATAGGCTTATAGTCAAAGGAAAAAAAGAGAAATGTTTTCTAAAATGGCATGACTTTAATGAAACTGCTCAGTCTGTAGAACAGTATCATGTATTTTACTTGAATGAAGTTGTTAAACAAGATTTCTGTTTACATATACTGCTATGCAGTTATCAACCCAATCAAAAACTCACTCATTGTTTTTTTAATTCAAAAATGATTAGCAAATGCTGAGAAGTCACCTTATCTCAGTAAAACACGGGTACAGACTCAGAGTAAATATTTTGGTAAACAATTATTCTGTCCCTGCATATTCAGCAGTGTGCTAAATTATGCATAATCTTGCATAAGTAATAAGTGGAGGTAGCTTAAATTCAGTTTTTTTCTTAACCTGACCTATTTCTTTCAGTGCTGTTAGCTGCTTAAATCATGTATGAGCTTTCTGTAAGGCTTCAATGAGTAGCTCGGGTGGAGAAACTTCAGTAATAAATTTCAGGAGAAGACAAGTTTTTGACAGGCATAATGCAACACATACAGAGTCTGGAACTCACACTCTGGGAATTTAGAGCAATCCTTGCAAAGCAGCTTTTCCCTGTTACATTAATAGAGAAAATGAAGTATGAAAGTCCTCAGGAATTACTGCTAGGTATAATTTAAATAATTTACCAGAAGACAGTTCAACACATGCATAGAACAGGGGCATACAGAGTTTGCCATAAGCAGTTTATAAATAAACTATATTCTGCTGAAGTAAGTCAGGCATAAATTATAACTATTCCTTTTGTGGCTAAACCCTGTTCCTCATTGTAACAGTTATTTAAAAAAAAATTCTGGGTTATGACCTTCTCTTGGAAATCACAGACATTGCCTGCCTTGTATCTTGCTTATGAGCTTCCTCATGGTTAATGGTTTGGTGGTTGTGAGATCAAAGTAAAATTACTATTGCTAGAAATACAGAAAAAGTGCATTATGTATCTGCAAACAGAATTCTAGAAGATTTCCCTAGTCTGGATGAGGGTGGCAGAGGGAGGATTTGGCCAAATCCAAGAAGGATATTCAGGTATGAAAAGAAAACTTTACACATTAGAGAAAGAGAGGCAAAAGATAATTTTCTATTTCTTGCCTATTATGCTTTAATTTGTCAGGCTAAATTAAAAATATCAAAAGTAAATATATAATAAAGGTTCCAAAGTATGCAGATTTTATCTATAACACATACACATACAAGTTAAAAAGATTTCTTTCTATAGAACTTTGAGTTATTAAAAACAAATGGGCTACAATGTAAAGGTTTTCCTAAAATATACTGTTAGTCTTTTGAAGGAGATTTTGTTTAAAGGCAAGTATTCTGGATAGCTCTGTGACTTTTATTTTCACTCATTTGTTTTGATAGAGAGACCCTTCAGAAAAAACAGTATGAACTAGCAAGTGGACAGCTATATTCTTGATGTTGCACATAAAACACAGAAAGATAATGTCTATCCATACATATATGCACATATCTCTATATATAACATATCTATCTATCTATCTATCTATCTATCTATCTATCTATCTATATACACGTGTATGTATAGTTTGGAGTAATATGCCCTTTAGTCCCTCAGCTCTGCATATCTGTAAGTATGTGCACTATATATCTCCATTATATAGATATCTAAGTGATCGGTTAAGCTCTGAGAATGAAAACTCTATGTAAATGTGTCCTAACCAGAACTTAAATGCTGCCTAGAGGGACTAGTGGAGAGCATGGAAGGAAATATGGTAGTGGCTGTAGTTCAACTTCTAGGATCAGTTTTGCCATAATGGCCTCAATGTGAAAGGACGTTTTAATAAAAGAAGGGGATTTCTGAACCTCGATCTATAAAATCAAATGAAAACGACGTTTATTTTTCTAAATCTTCAATGGAGAAGAAAGGCAAAGTAATTTTCACTTGAGACATTCAGATTTCAACTATGATTTATTTTTATGATATGCATAGAAGACCCTATGAGTTTTCATTGGGATCTATTGTTTCTGCTGATGGGCCTGCATTGAAAAGTTCAGCCCAGAATCTCTAAATCAACAATTTGACTATTTTAAGTTAGAATCTATAAATTCAACTCAGTACTTTAGCTAACTAAATTAAACAAGCAGAGTAGATATATAACATTAAAAAAAAAAAAGAATTTTGTAAAGCTCCCTAATGCTTATTTGGGTATATACATACCTGGATACAGAAGGTATAGGCAAAAAAGATGAACATGTCTGAAATTGTATCTGGGGATTATTGTTAAAATAGTTAGCAATTTTCACACAAGGTGAATATACACTATTTCTATATAGCTAATTTCCCAGTATGTTTGAAGAAAATTTTGAAAGTCTGAATTTTGGTAAGGGAATTTAAAAAATCTGACAGTATACTTTTAATATCCAAAGAAATTAATATACAAAAAGTAAAATGTAAATGCTATAACATTTAATATTCATATAAAAATAAAGCTTTATTGTTTGAGTGTGAATAGGTACAGTTTTTGATTGGCGCAAAAGACAAGATTGGGCCAGAGGAGAGAGGTTTCTAGTACCTTGTGCTACTGCACAAAGGAATTCCACATTGGATACAAGAGGGAATCCTAAGAAACAGTGGCTATTAAGAGGACTTGAAGCTGCAAAGGGGTAGAAGTATATGTTCAAAGGAACTAAAGAGAGTACTGTCAAAAGGGTATAACAAGTTCACAGTTGCACCATTTTGACTTTGGTCAGTCTGAGGTCTGCAAGAACAAACTCAGTTTCCTATCATTTTATTTAGCCATTTCTAAATCCATGACCAGAGCCCATATTAATCATAGACTCCTTCTTTATTTGTTAATAGATTTTTTTAGTTGTATGAAAATCTGTTATTTATTCCTCGAATGAGATTCATCCTTTCAACACATATTCTTTCACTGTAATCATTCCCAGGATAACATGTTGAATTTATTACTCTAATGGTAAGTCTGGCAGCTTCTCTAGTATTTCTCATTTATCAGAGTTAAATCAGGCTACACCATTTGCAAAAATCCATAGCAAGACACCAAGTATCTGCTTAATGTAAGACACAATGTATGATATAGTATGTGTATGTGATATGAATATAGGTGTGGTATATGTGTCTGAGTGTGTGTGATATTTGGCATTTTTGAGATTTTGTTTTTCTCTGATGAAGGCATTAATAGAAAGAGGATTCTCAGCATGATTACTTCCAGGTTTTCTTTTTTGTTTTTCCATTAAATTTATTGGTACATTTAAAGCAAATAATACAGTCACATTTATCATTGGGATCTTGAACCTTTACATGATATATCTTGGTTCTTGTTATTTGCCCACACCCCTGCCCTCCCTTCACCACCTTCACCTTTCCCCATTTACAAAGACTTTGTTTCTATTTTTCATATGTTTTCTTTTTTGTTCTTTCCTTGCCCCTCCCCTTCTCACTGCCCCTTTAGCCATTTTCTTCCTATTTTCACACTATCAGTTATGCCATTTGAACCTTATTTACATTTTTAGTTTTTCACACCAGAGAAAATATTGGATATTTACTCGTGTGTCTTATTCATTTCACTTGAGTATAGCCTCCCTTGCAAGTACAAGGGCCCAAGTTCAAACCTCAGTACCCCCCCAAAGAAGAGTAGAGTATAGCCTCAATGTGCATCCACTTAGCTGTAAATGTTTCTAGTTTCTCATTCTTTGTGGAAGAAAAGTACTCCATTTTATAGAAAAAACACATCTTTATCCAGTCTCCAGCTGATGGGCATTTGGGTTGTTCCAAGTTTTAGTTATTATGAACTGTGCAGTTAAAAACATGGGTGTACATATATCACTGTGGTATGATTCTTTTAATTCTTTTGGAAAGATACCCAGCAAAGGGATAGCTGGGTCAAATGGAACCTCTAATCCTAGATCTTTGAAGTATCTCCATATTGATTTCCACAGTGCTTGCACCAGTCTGCACTCCCACCAACAAAGGAGAAGGGTTCCTTTCTTCCCACACCCCTGCCAGCATTTGTTATTTGTTGTTATCTTGATAGCAGCCATTCTTTCTGGGGTGAAGTGGAATGTCAGTGTTGTTCTCGTCTGACTCTCTTGAATAACCAGTGATGCTGAACATTTTTTCATATATTTATTAGCTGCTTTTACTTATTTTTCTAAGAAATGTCTGTTCATTTCAGATGTCCATTTTTAAATTGGGTCTTTGTATTTGGGGGGACCTTATTTTTTTGAGTTCTTTATATATTCTAGATAATAGTCCTCTATCTGAGGAGTAGCTGGTAAAATTATTTTCTCACATTGTCGGTTGTCTCTTAACTCTGTTGGTGGTTTCTCTTGCACTGCAAAAACTTTTTAATAAAATGAGATCCCAGTTGTTGATTCTTTGTGCAAGTTCTTGTGCTGCTGAAGATTTATTCAAAAAGTCTTCTCATAGGCCAATGTCTTCGAGAGTTCTACCTAATTTACTTTCCAGTAAGTTTAGTGTTTCTGTTTTGATATTTAAATCTTTAATTCACTTGGATTTTAGTTTAGTGCACGGTGAACGATAGAAATCTAGTTTTAATCTTTGGCAAGTTGAAATCCAATTTTCCCAACACGATTTATTGAAGAGGCTATCTTTCCTCCAGTGAGGATGGTTGGCTCCTTTGTCAAGGATGAGGTAGCTGAGTATGTCTGGCTTTGTTTCTACATCTTCTCATCTATTCTGTTGATCCTCAGGTCTGTTTCTTTGCCAGTACCATGCTGTTTTATCACACCGGCTTTGTAGTATAGCTTCAGGTTGGGGATTGTGATACCCACTGCCATGTCTCTGTTACCTAGACTTGCTTTTGCTATTCTAGGTCTCTTCTGGTTCCAAATGAATTTTTGGATTGTTTTCTCAATTTTTGTGAAATATACCATTGGGATTTCAATCGGGATTGCAATTAATCTGTAAAAACTGTTTGGAAGTTTGGCCATTTTCACTGTTTGTTCTTCCTACCCAGGAGCAAGTGATTTCTTCCCATCTTCTTATATACCCTCTTCTATCTCTTTTTGCAGAGTGCTGTAATTTTCAGTGTGGAGGTCTTTTATCTCCTTCATTAGATTGATTCCCAGATATTTCATGATTTTAGATGTTATTGTGAAAGGAATTGTTTCCCTAATTTCTGTCTCAGTGAGGCTGTTATTTGTGTACAAGAAGTCTATTGAACTTTGATTGTTGACTGTATCCTACTACTCTACTGAATTTGTCAGCTAAGTCTGGCAGTCTTTTGGCAGACTTTTTTGGGTCTTCTATGCAGAGTATCATATCATCAACAAGTAGTGACAGTTTAAGTCTTCCTTTCCTATCTTTTTTCTTTTTATTTCTTTCTCTTGTCTAACTGTTGTGGATAATGTTTCTAGAACTATATTGAACAGGAGTAGTGATAGTGGCCATCCTTGTCTTGTTTCTGATTTTAGCATGAAGATTTTCAGTTTTTGACCTTTTAGTATGATATTTGCTGTTGATTTTTCATAGATACCCTTTATCAGGTTGAGATAAAGACGATCTTCCAATTTCCTATAGGGTTTTTATCATGAATGGGTGTTGAATTTTTTGTTGAATGATTTTCATGCATCTATTGAGATGATCATATGGTTTTTGTCCTTGACTCTGTTGATATAGTATATTATACTTATTGATTTACATATGTTTAACCATCCTTGCATCACAGGGATACATCCAACTTATTGATGGTGTATGATCTTCTTGATAATCTTCTGTATTCTGTTTGCCAATGAGCCAATATTTTTAATTTTAGTGCAACCTAATTTATCCAGTTTTCCATTTATGTTTGCCTTTTGTATACTATTTAAGAAATTATGGCCAGTGTGGTGGTGCATGCCTGTAATCCCAGCACTCAGGAGGCTGAGGCAGGAGGATTGCTGCGAGTTCGAGACCAGCCTGGGCTACATAGTGAGTTCCAGGTGAGTCTCAACTACATAGTGAGACCCTGTATCAAAAAAAAAAAAAAGAAAGAAAGAAATTATGATGTAACGAAAAGTCATAATAATGATTTCTTGGGCAATATGTATTCTCTTAGATTAGATGTTTTAGACTTTCATTGTTTACTTTGGGAACAGGGTCCCTTTTTAGTTTTGTTTCATACAGTGTGAAGTGAATACAAAAGCTCATCCTCCCTCCTGTGCCCTATTATTCTAGCATGATATATAGAGGAGACTCTACTTCTCCATTAAAATACCTTGAAAACTTTGTCAAATGTCAACTGAGCCTCAATGATATATTATTTCTTGTTGTATAACAAAGTGCCACAAAATTTAGTAACTGGAGACATTAAACATTTATTAACTGATATTTTCTGAAAGTTAGAGTTCCAAGATAAGCTTTCCTGAATAGTTGGCCCAGGTCTCTCATAATGTTTTCTCTCATCAGTGTTTTGGCTAGGACTTCAGTCAAGATTGAAAAGACTTACTTCTCAGCTCTCTCACATGTGTACTGGCAGACCTTTTCTTCACTAGAGATTACTCACAGATACCAGTCCCTGCCAAGTAATCCTCTCCAAGAAATGAAATATCTATTTACAAATTATTTCTTGCAGCTACTGAGGTGACTCTATGTTTCTTTTTCAGTCTGTTGACACTGATTGACATTAAATTACGCTCATTGAATTTTGAATGTTGAACTAACCTTGTATGTCTAGGATAAATCTTCCTAGTCAAAAGACATTTGGTACATTATTTAGGGCATACTTTATTTGGTATGCAATGAATTTGGCACATAATGTATTAAGTAAGTGTATTAGTAATCTTTCCATTGCTGAGACACAATACTCAACATGTATAATTTAAAAGAGGAAAGGTTTAATTAGATTACCTTTTCACTCATGATTGGCTAGCACCAAGGCATAAACATCATGGGGGAAAGATGTAGAAGAGCAAAGCTTCTCAGTTCATCGTGTCCAGGAAGCAGAGTGGGGGACTAGTGCCACAGAAGAATAGGCAAGGGAATATATTTATTACTAGTGCCATATTTATGACCCACTAAGGCACAACTAGGACCATGCCTTGCTAATCTACTAGGCAATTCTTAATCAATGTAGTTGATGTATCAGAAGTAATGTCAAAATATACTACTCTTTGTTAACTTTATAACCAAATATATTTCTTACTTCTTAATCCCCAATGATGAAGGTAACTGTATTGTACTAAAATGTACTGGGGCAAATGCTAAATTTTGTATCTCCATATCTGGTACCTGAAACACATGATGATGAGATGTTTCATAAGGCTTGTGTAGCCCCACCCCTGTTCTCTTGGGCTGTCTCTAGTTTCAGACTTTAGCTTTCCTTGGTAGGCATTTTACATTTCTGTCATCTCCAAATTCCTGGGGTCTCCACTGTTACCTGAACTTCATTCACACGGGTTCAGGTAGTGCTATTTCCTAGCTGATTGGACCTTCCTGTGAAATCTGGGTGGAAGTCATTTTAACCCTACAACTCTTGCTTTTTTTTTTTTGTACTGAGGATTGAACTCAGGACCTTGTGCTTGCAAAGCAGGCAGTGGCACTGCTGAGCTAAATCTCCAGCCCATTCTTGCAATTTTTATGCCAGTAAAACCCACATCAGCTGGATGACACCAAAGTTGCTAGCTAAGTCAGTATCTTGGACCATGGCTACAGTTGTTTCAAGTGCCTATTTGGCTGAGCACAGTGAAATAAGTCTTAGGGAGCCAATTCCTTAGAAAGCTCTGCTCGAGCAGATATCCCAGG
This sequence comes from Fukomys damarensis, assembly GCF_012274545.1. Taxonomy (NCBI): domain Eukaryota; kingdom Metazoa; phylum Chordata; class Mammalia; order Rodentia; family Bathyergidae; genus Fukomys; species Fukomys damarensis. The sequence goes on along the minus strand of NW_022900926.1, from coordinate 82,324,357 downwards.
GACTCTGTTCTAAAATGAAATGGTGCCATCGTTATACTCTTGAGCTTGCAGTGGTTGGTATCTTGATGAATCTTGAGATGCCCTAATGTCATCTATCTTATTGTCCCTGTACAGAGTACATGCTCTCTTTTAATGATGCTAATTTGTACCCACTTTTACAAGTGATTCCTTCTGGATCAACAGTTAAGTGTTTCAATTTTTTGTGCTCTACCATTTGCCCTTGATATTCATTATAAATGTGGCTAAAAGTAACCATCAGTATCGATGTCATGGCCTGAATGTCAAACTGTCTTGAAATTTCTCCCACTGATTAGTGTACTGACCTTAATTTCATTCTCCTGCAAAATATTAGGACATGGGCAACATGCAGACAAATTTTTCTGTCAGGTTATAACACACATGCCATCTAGTCCAACTGCAGTTGTTCCTTGTTGCCAACTGAAATATCCTGAGCCTGTCCTATACTGACCACATTCCTAGCAGCATTGTAGTCTTCTGATCTGTGACATAGCAAGCTCTTCTTACATCATTTATAGGGCTTATCTAGCTTACATTTCCTCATTATTGAGACAAAATAATCAACAATTTAAAGAAGGAGAGGTTTAATTTTCCTCATCATTCAGGGTCTCCATTCCAAGGTTAGCTGACTCAAAGGCAAAAATCTCACAGCAAAAGTGTATGGTACAGCAAGGATCCTTAGTTCATAGTGGCTGGAAAGTACTGCAAAGTGACAGTGCAAGAAAGGAAGTGGCAAGAAACATGCATGATACAGAGACCATACCTCCTTGACCCACACAGACACACCTGGGAGAATACTAATCTGCTAGGCTTCTCTTAATCTGATGAAGTTGACATATCTAGATTATATACACAGTAATACACACAGACATGTACATAAATTACTTTTATGATCACTGAGACACAATACCCAACACTTACAAGTTAAAGAAGGAAGAGTTTATTTCATCTCACAGTTTGTAGACAAACAGTCCCTAGTCAGCTGGCTTCAACACAAGGTGGCAGAGGGGCATCATAGAAGAGAGAAAGCTCATGCCATGGCAGGCAGGAAATAGCAAACAGTTAGCTTGTTTTTCCCTTTTGTCCCATTCAAGGTATAAGTCTTTTGGGTGTTGCCATGCACTCTCAGGGTGAGGCTTCTGTTTTCAGTAAATCCATTCAGCCACATCCAGAACTATACTAATTCCAATCATGGACTAATTCACATACCCTTAATCCCAGTATCATACGCCCTAGTTCCAGCCAGTTTCATAAAACCGCATCTATGAGGACATGAGGCTTTGAGGGACATCAACATACAAACCATAACACTTACTAAGTACACATATGAATCTTACTCCATTTTGTGCTGCTATAACAGAATAAGTAAGAACAAGCAATTTATAATGAACAGAAATTGATTGACTCTCAATTCTAGAAGCTGAGATGTCTAAAACACAGCAGTTGACACTTGACAGGGGCCTTTTTGCATCAATCCATTGCAAAACGGCAAACAATAAAAAGAATGAAAGAGAGGAAAAGAATGAATTTGCAACCTCCAACTCTTTTATATTGGCGTGTACCATTAGGCATCACCACTCAACATTGATACACCAGAGCTTAAGTGTCTCAAACATTTTCTTTTGCAGAACACGGGCAAATTACATAGGAATATCTGTATGTGTAATAGTGAAAGTATATAATAATACAAATGAACAACAGTCTACATATATATGTGAAGGATGTATAGTACACAAATAAAAAGAAAATAATATATTTAAGCACTTGGTGAAAAGCCTATAGTGTTACTCTGGAGAATGTGAAGTTAATATATGATGGCATATAAAATCATTGAAGGCTCTAATACCATTATATGAGTTGATTATATAGTAGAGAGGAAAAGGGTTAGAAAGCTAGCATTGGCAAATCGAAAAGAAAACAGAGACAGAAGATATAGAAAGGTAACTTAGCAGGTAAAAGTAGAGCAGACATTGGTACCATGGAAGAAATACTTTAGGAGTATAGGTAATGCCAACTATAAATTGTTAATTTTGATTACCAAGCTTTGAAGGTTGTCATATTTGTCTGACTAGTCTGTAGTAAAAAAAAAAAATGGGAAGATCCTTCTTCTGTAAAAGTGTCAGAAAATTATCCAAGAAAGAATCAGATTTATCAAAAGAAGCTGGTATATACTATGTATAAAATTATTTTCATTTAATTGGAAAAATTAGAACTTTGATTCATACTTTAAGAAATAAAGTAAGACTGTAAGCCAGTTTATTGGCTAGCTTTATTTTTGTTCTAGGAACAAGGTTAATGGAGAAAACTACAGAGCCAATATGTACATAATGTATGTTATATGCACTAAATACTATATTATTCCTTTCTCAACACATCACTATCAATATTATATATTGATATATATTATATTATATTTATATAATTGATTATTATGTATATTATCTCAATTATAAAAAGTTACTCACATATTAATGGACTAAAATTATTTTATCCAACTTTAAATCTACAATGTCAAATTGAGAAGTACCTTATCCTTTTAAAATGTTATTTCTTCTCAAATTCAAGTTTTTCATTCTTTGTTTTAATACATTTTATTTTGTCTCATTTTTCTTTTTCTTTATAAATTCCTGAAATTATTTTAAAGACTTTTTGTGCTTTTTCTTTCTAGTTCTCTTTTATTTCTTTGAATTTCATTTACAAGTAATTTATTTTTGAGATGTAAGACTGCATTATGTGTTAATTCAAGAAATATATTTGAACACTTTATGCCAAATATAGTAATATAGTAAAACATACAAAAATTACTGCTTTCTTGAATATTATATTCTATCATATTAATCATTGTACTAATATAAAATTAAACAATAAATTAAGTGTAGAGGCTATCTTTCCTCCAGTGAGTATGGTTGGCTCCTTTGTCAAAATTGAGATAGCTGAATATGTCTGGAGTTGTTTCTGCAACTTCTAATCTATTCCACTGATACTCAGGTCTGTTTCTTTGCCAGCACCATGCTGTTTTCATCACAGTGGCTTTGTAGTATAGTTTAAAGTTGGGGATCGTGATACTTGCTGCCATATCTCCGTTACCTAGAACTGCTTGTACTATTCTAGGTCTTTTCTGGCTCCAAATAAATTTTTGGATTGTTTTCTCTATTTCTGTGAAATAGACTCTTGGGATTTCAATAGGGATTGCATTGAATCTGTATAGCAGTTTTGAAAGTCTGACCATTTTCACTATGTTGGTTCCTCCTATGCAGGGACAAGGGCTGTCTTTCCATTTCCTTATATCCTATTTAATCACTTTTTTCAGAGTACTGTAGTTCTCAGTGTAGAGGTCTTTTGCTTCCTCTGTTAGATTCATGCCTAGACATTCCATTTTTTGGATGCTATCTTGAAAGGAATTGTTTCCCTAATTTCACTCTCAGTGAGTCTGTTACTTGTGTTCAAAAAGGCAATTGATTTTTGAGTGTTTACCTTGTATCCAGCTACTCTACTGAATCTGTCAATTAAGTCTAGAAGCCTTTGGCAGAGTTTTTTGGGTCTTCTATGTAGAGTATCATATCATCAGCAAACAGTTACAGTTTAACTTCTTTGTTCCCTATCTTTATTGTTTATTTCTTTCTCTTGTCTAAATGCTGTGGCTAATGTTTCCAAAACTATATTGAACAGGAATGGTGATAGTGGACATCCTTATTTTATTCCTAATTTTATAGTGAAGGTTTTCAGTTTTAGCCATTTAGTATGATGTTGCCTGTTGGTTTTTCATATACAGACATTATCAAATTGAGATAAAGACCATCTATTCCAATTTTCTGCAGTTTTTTAAAATCATGAATGAGCGTTGTTTTGGCTTTTTTTGTATGTAGGCTTTTATTATGGCAAACATTTTTGTAATCATAAAGATCTCTTTAAAACAAATAATTTTCTCACGATCTTTGTGAGGAACCAAAGCTGAAGTCAAAATTAATAAAAATTGCTACAATTAACATATTTCAGTATATAAGCCAACAAATCTTCTTTAGATTTTTAGTGCTGTGACATAAATACATTATTTTCCAAGTCAAAATGACCTAATGATGTGAAAACCATGATTAATACAGATGACAGAAATGATACTATATTTTTACAAAGTAAAGAAATATAAGTGATCTAATATTTTATGAACCTCATTTGATGTCACAAAATAAATTTCACCAGGAAAAATATTTTTAAATCTAAGAAAAAAGAAACAATGGAAAAATGATAGTATATGTAACTAATTAAAAAATACATATTATAAGGTTAGGAAATCTAAAATCATTATGTGACTATGAGAAAATAGTATATGGCAAAGACCTGTGAATATACAGAAGATATTGAGAAATGAATGAAAAATCAAGGTAATTAAATAGTGACAACTATTTCTAATATATAATTGATACGAAAATGCCACAGGGAAAATGAACACAACTATTTCCTGAAGTGGTGGTGACAAATTACAGAGGTCATTTTAAAATTGTAAGGAACATAATGAATTAACTTACCACTTCCTTCAAATAAAAATGAGAATAATTTTCTCGGGAGAATTTAAGCACCATTAGGAGACATACTATACCATTTAATCAAATGTTTGATATTTTCAATATCAACTACTTCAATGGTGAAAATGACGTAGGAATCAGAAGCATGTTTTACTAAGACTGTGGGTAGTTGACACTTTGCCAAACAGGTGCCGCAGCTCTGGGATCCTCATGAGACTGATGCCCCCCAGCTGCATGACTGTCAGCACTCTCATTCCACCAAAGAACATGAATTCTGTTGAGTGCTCCATATTCTGTGTGAAAAACACCAACTAGTTTTGTGTAGCCTAGATCAACATGGGCTTTAATAGCCCTTTTTAATACATCACCCCACAGATCCAGGACACCAGGTTTTATTTGAAAAATAGCCAGTTCATTGATTCCTTCTTTTTCAAGCCTTTCTATTTTACACTATGGGACCAGATACGTAATCTCACTCTCTTCTTTATCATTGAGAGCCAAATTTTAGGAATGAGGAATTGTTCTTTCCATTCTTTATCTTTGGCGAAAACTTTCAGAACTGCAGTTCCATGAGGAAAATTATCATACATCCAAATATGAAATGCTTTGTTCATTCTGCCCCCAAATTGTGCATTCCAATATCCAAGACATTCAGAGTGAGCTGTCTGCAGTCAACATATTTCTTAAAATTTTCCAGGAATTCATTCATTTCTGAGGGTTTAAGATAAAAGTCACAAAAATCATAAAATGTCCCATCATTCTGTCTGGGGCTTGCAGCAAAAGAATGAGCACAACTGAAGTGTGTGTTTCTGAGGGTCCGCAGGGCCAGCGCCCTGGCCAAGGAACTTTGGAAGCCATGTATGGTGCAGCTTGGAGTGCTGAGGAACACGGAGACCTGTGAGAGACTCCTGTCACAGCTTCCTGATAAGCGTTGTTGGGAAAACTGTATTTCAACCTTCCAAAGATTAAAATTGGATCCCTACCTTTCACCATACACTAAACTAAAATCTAAGTGGTTTAAAGATCTAAATATTAAAAAAGAAACACTAAACTTAATGGAAGATAAGTTAGGTCAAACTCTTAAAGACACTGGAATAGGAAAAGACTTTATGAACAAATCCTCAGTAGCATGGGAACTAGCACAAAGAATCAACAACTGGGTTCTCATCTTTTTTTTTTTATTGAGTTATTTGGTACATTTAGGGATACAGTACAGTTACATTCATTGTTGGGATCATGTACCTTTACATGGCAAGTCTTGATTCTCATTTTTTTCCCCTTACCTCTGCCCTCCCTTCACCCCCTCCTCCCCTCCCCATCTATTTAAAAGCTTCTGCACTGCAAGAGAAATGACTAACAGAGCTAAGAGACAACCTACAATGTGGGAAAAATTTTTTACCAGCTGCTCCTCAGACAAAGGTCTACTGTCTAGAATATATAAAGAACTCAAAAAATCAGACCCCCCAAAATATAAAGACCCAGTTAAAAAATGGGCATCTGAAATGAACAGACATTTCTCAGACAAGTAAAAATGGCAAATAAATATATGAAAAAATGTTCAATATCACTGGTCGTTTGAGAGATACAATGAAACAACACCCCGGAAAGAATGGCTGCTATCAAGAAATCAGTCAATAACAAATGCTTGTGGGGTTGTGGGGAGAAAGGAACCCTTCTCCATTGTTGGTGGGAGTGCAGACTCGTGCAACCATTGTGGAAATCAATATGGATATACCTCAAATAACTATGATTAGAAGTCTCATTTGACCCAGGTAGTCCTATGCTGGGTATCTTCCCAAAAGAATTAAAAGAATCATACCACAGTGATATAAGCTCACCCATGTTTACAGCAGCACAGTTTGTAATAGCTAAGGCTTGAAAGCAGCCTAATTGCCCATCAACTGGAGACTGGATAAAGAAGATGAAGTTTTAACATAAAATGGAGTTCTACTCAGACATAAAGAAAAAGAAACTAGAAACATTTATAGCTCAGTGGATGCACATTGAGGCCATACTCAAGTACAATTAATAAGACACACATGTGTGAATACCAAATAGTTGCTCTGGTATGAAAAACTAAAAGTGTAAATAAGGATCAAAATGTATAATTGATATTGTGTAATAGGAAGAAAAGGTCTAAAGGTGTAGGGGAAGTGTGAGGGGTAAGGGAAAGTTTAGAAGGGAAAAGAAAAGATATGAGAAAAGGAAAAAAAATGGATACCAATTCTTGGTAAATAGGGAAGGGTGGAGGGAGTGAAGGGAGGGCAAGGGTAAGGGGAAAAATAAGAACCAGGATACATCATGTAAAGGTACAAGATCCCAATGATGAATGCAACTATTGTATACCTAAAATGTATTAATAAATTTAATGAATAAGAAATGATGCTTATTTTTGCTGTGAAATATACTTTTTTAAAAATATACTTTTTATCCTACTATGGAATTTCATCTTTGTTCTTACTTCTAAAATGGGATTTTTTTCTTGTTCTGGAAACTTTGAAAAATACCCCCAAATACAGTGACTCATGGTGCACATTCATAACCCACTAATCAGAATTGTGGCTTGCTAAGATTTTGCTTCATTTGCTGCATCTGAATTTGAGTAAAGAATAATGCAGTATTCACCTAAAATATTGTTCCTCTTGCTACAAACCCAGAAGAAAATGTAAATTGAACATGTATCTTCCCCTTCCTTTTTAATATCCTTACATACATACCTACATTTAAGAATAATGTATAATGTTCTTTTTTGTGCTTTGAAATTATGTATAAATGCCAAGGTATGTACCATCTTAAAAAAAAGAAATTAAATGAAAACAATTTATTACATAAAAAGATTTTGTAAACTACAAGTAAATAGGAAATACTTTAAGGCCATGGGATGGTGGAATAAGGAGAGAGGAGACTAGGAACTAACTTGAATAAGTGCATGCATTGAATCTGTTTAACAACAGAGCAAGGTCACATTTCTATGAAATCTTCAAAAAGAAGCAAAAGCAAATCTCATTGGAGATAGGTTCCTTGTTAAAGTTGAATGCAAAGAAAAATACTCCCCTGAGTCAATGGATACAAGAGATTCCACTAGTGATAATGAAAGTTCTATGACCCAATAACCCTCCCTTTGGGTCAGGGATTTAGCTTAGTGGTTCCACCGCCTGGCTTGCAAGCTCAAGGTCCCGAGTTCAATCTCTGGTACTAAAAACAAACAAAAACAATAACAAAAAACCCATAAAAAAACAAACAGAAAACCCCTCCCCTCTATTGCTTCCCTCACACTAGGTTTTCAAAGATAAGTGCAAGTTAATATGTTTATTTTTCTTTCTGTTTTATATTGTACTACAGTATTATAATCATTGTTATATGAACATGTTTGGGTTGTTGAATGAATCACCTGAATTTCCATTATTTCTTGTGGGGAAGTTCTCTCTGATATATACAAGTGCTTTAGATTACAAGCATGTTTCTGGGACAAATTATGCTAGCAAACCGAGGTTCTACTATAATGTCATAATGCAGATGACTCACATTTCATTTTCAGATTCACATTAATGTGCTTCTGTAGCATCTTTTCTTGACTATCTATTAAATATCTCAAATTTAAACTGATTCTTGATGTGTCTTCCCAAATCTGCTTAGTTCACCAACCTACCCACCTCACTTTATGAGACCTCCACCTTCCTATTATGTAGGCCAGAGAGGAAACCTTAACTCTCTTCTTTCACATACCAAATCCAATGTCTAGAAAATGCTGATTTTCCTCTTAGGCCAACATTATAACTGATTGGTCTAACCCAAAAAGTAATATAACTCTATGGCCAAGGTGAAAAAGAAAAATTAATGAAACAAATAATTGCATGGAAAATTACTAGAGCAATGTGTCCATGCAAATAAAAATCTCAGACCTCAAGTGCAAGAATGGAGGGGATAGCTCTAGAAACACAGAAACCCATCTGCTATAACAGGAAGGAAGGCAAATTACTGAGTACAGATCACAGTGGCAGTGAGAAATTGAGGAAGATATTGTCAATCTGCTTTTGTTTATTCTGTGAAATAGAGCAAAATCTTTGGCTGAGAGCAGAGATGGTGGGAGAGAGGTAGGATTTTTGAGAAGAGAGAAATAACAAAACAGTTTTCTAGACAATTAGACTAATGAGTGGCCAGCAAAGTGGAGGACGATCTCTGAGCACCAGTGTGAGCCCTGTTAAAGTTCATGGTTATAAATTTAAACTGAATTAAACACAGTCTAGGTGGCCATTGTACTGTGCTTTAGCTTCAGTCAGCAAAGTACAGAGTATGTGGAAAACTGCATATAATAATGAGAGTTTTACTTAAAAATTGCTGAAATAAGAAAAGTGTTATAGATTCAGTACTACATGGAAAATGTAAAGAAGGTGTTTGGACCAATAATCTAATTTATGTCAACATCGAAATGAATTTGTAATGCTTTTAGATTCTTTAGAAATCTGGAGTGAATGTCAACATACATAATGATTTGCCAGGAAAAATAGGAAAGAGGCAACAAGATAAATGAAAGAGGAAGATCATAAAGGGAAGATCACAAGAAGTGCTAGAACTACAAAGTTGCTAAATATAGGTGGTTTCAAGCACATTTATGATCTTCAGAATGACAGCTATCTCTTTGTTGTCCCTAATTGTTTTTCTACATCAGATCCTTGCTGTAACTAAATCAAACAAACAAACAAACAAAAAACCAAAAGCACATATTTAAGTGGCACATTTAGCTGCCAATAGGCATGAACATTTACTAGAAATATTTTGTCAACACTATTTCTGTCCACCATGTAGCACTATTGTGGCCACCCCTTTAAGATGTGAAAACAGGACTCCAATAGGACAAGCAAATGGACACAATTTCAAATGTTCAATCACACTGTGTTGCTAGAATTTAAAGACAGAAAAACAGCTAAGCACCACTTATCAATCATTTAAATTGGGTATTCACTTAATTTAATTATGGTAAGCCAATATTATTTTCTTTTCAAGAGAATTGCCATGTTCAGTTGTAGAACATTATTGAGTTGTGGAATCTTGTTAATAATATTTGACTCATCATTCACTGCATTAAATATAGCTATGAATTAGACTATAACTACTCATAATAAAATATATATATATTTTTTGGCTGTAGCATCATATCAAGCACAAGTATATCTGACTTCAGTGCTATGGCTGTTTGTTACAAACCTCAGTCTCTTGATGTCGGTGTACTAGTTGAAAATACTTAATTTCGGAAATCAGCTATGGCTGAATAAAATACTGAAATTTATAAACAAAACTATATTGCACTTGTTTAGAGATATGAACCTCATTTCCACTTATGAATGGAAGAGGAGCATTGGCTCAGAGCCACACCCTTTCCTGGCATTACTTATATGACCTTTAATGAGTTTGACCAGAGTATGAGTCATTGTTTCTCAGAATTGGAAGCATTTCAGAGTGGTCACCTTGTTGGAAGGGAACTGAAGATGTAATTCCTTAGTCATACCTCTATGATCTCAGTGTCTGCTGTAAAAAAAAAAATTAAACAAAAAGAAAATAATTCAAAACTTAATAGTTGAGGTGATAAGTATGTCCTGTTTAAACAAAGGTAAAGTACTTTACTGTGAAATATAACATTTGTTTTTGTTGTAGTCATTTATCTATGAAGAGCAAACAGAAAAGCCTCAAGTAATTTTGTCTATTTCATCTTTCTGAATTCCTTTATTTGTTGTGCTTGATAGTGTGCTTGCATTTGATTATGTAAGTATTAGGTTATGGGCCCCTGTCAGTGTTGCTAGTGGAATAAAAGGAAAGGAAGGAAGGAAGGAAGGAAACGAAAGCACGGATGAATACTTAATGTTGCTTTTAATCAGTCCCATGAAATAAACATTTTTCATGTTGCTTCCCAAATGAGGTTTTCCCTATCGTAGGGGCTTGCAGATAGTAATTTTTCTGTTCCTTAGTCAAAGTGTTGGGAGAGTGGCTGGAATGGTAAATAACATTATAATTATTAGTGAATTTCAATGATGAAAATTTAAGGTAAAAAGATAATATTGAAATGTATTTATTTAATTAATTATCAAAATACACATTTCACTTTTCCAGTACTGGTTGGCTTTGTAATTGCTTGGACACAACGTTATGGTGGAAAAGGTTTATTGTAGTTTACTGTTTCAGAGGTTTCAGTCCATGACTGGTTAGAGTCAAGGCAGAAACAGCATAGCAGAAGGTCTTAGTGGAGAAAATCTATTCACCTTATGGTAACCAGGAAATCTCAGAGAGAGCAAGAAGAGTGCCTGAAGGAAGATAGACCCATCCATTTTGACTAGAATTTAACTCCCAACAGCCCGGTCTACTCTGAACTCATCAATGGATTTATCCACTGGTGAAGTTAGTATTCTCAATACATTAGTCTTTGGGAAAACATATTTAGATGATTAAAAATAATGTTTTACATTTTGATGTTTGGTTTATATTATTCTTTATAAATCACCTAATAACTTCATTAGCACATTTTGTAGTTCTAGAAATCAGTAGCAACAAGGAGAAATTAACAAGCCCAGGATACAAGCCATAAAAATTCTTCATATTATTTTTAATTGGAAATACTAATAAGTTTACTAATTTCTATAGGAAAGACAAGTCTAGCACTACTTCTTTCAATAGATGGAAACAAAAATAAACCAAAAGTTTTATGGCTGTAAAAAAAGAGTGTGGAGAAATAAAGGAGAATATTTTATTAAGAATTGTTGAGAAGCAAGAAATTATGAAACTATTATTCACTTTCCTGTCATTAGGACAAAATATCCAGCACCCACAAATTAAGAGGAAAGCTTTGTTTGGCTCAGTATTTCAGAGGGTTTGGTCCATGGCTGGCTGTCTCCAAGGTAGAAATATGTTGACAGAAAGGCCTGGTGAAAGAAAGCTGTTCAACCCATGGCAGCCAAAAAGCAGAGAGAAAAGGAAAGAAACACGAACAAAACACACCCTTCGAGGTCACACCCCCAGAGAGCCGCATCCTCCAACTGGGCCACATTTCCTAACAAACACATTCAGCAGTCAGCCTTTGAAAGCCCCACCTCTGAACACATAAAACTATTCAGGAACATTTAAACCCAAACCGTAACAGAAATATAAACTGATAGCATATGTTCACAACTAAGCTGATATTTCCTGGTCTGATCAACTATCTTCAGGCTAATTAGAGATGCTCCACTGTGTCTTTAGAGTCAAGGAAGTTTTTCTATGCACCAATTTCTTTCTCAAGGTAAATTGTTTTATTGATCATAATTTTTGCTGCACTATAAGTTAGTAATTTGAAAGAAATTCCTTTAAAATTTGATCAATATAATAGTTTGAGTCTGTAGGAAAGCACAGAAAAGAGACATTGTTCATGTTTTGCTATCTAGCATTGTGTGCACATGAAATGATCAATTAATTGCAAAGAGATTCTTCTCTAAATTTTTAATGGTTAACTTCTATTATATGGGGAAAATTAACTTTCTACCATAGAAACAGTGGGTGAAACTTCCAAGTTTGGGCCACCATGGGCTTTTTTCATAAACTTAATTATGACTTTAGCTAACTTAAAATACAAGAAAAAAGTGCTAAGGAAGGTGGTGGAACTATTGTGCTTACAATATTTACATGCTAAGTATTATCACTAAAAATAAATATTTCACGATATGTATATTTAAATCATAATAACATGACTTTTCATAAAGCTCAGTATTTTAATCAAAGTTCTATTACCAAAGAATTTAGATAGATTTGGGGACTTGATATTGGAGTTTTCCCAACTCATGCTAAACTGTGGTTTCCTGCGCATTATTTCAGTTTGGAAATATTTCTCAGAGGTATTTTGTAAGCTAGATTGGTAAGGCTAGTAAGGTATAAATCTGTTGGTGAATAGTTCTAAATCTTTTCCAATAGCCATGTTCTTTCTAAATCTCTTACAATCTTCTCAATCTTTCAGATTCGTTTTCCAGAAGATTTCTGATGACTTTTGATCGGAAAGCTTAAAAAAAACAAACAAACAAAAAAAAAAACTCTGGGTTTTCGGCAAAGAATCACAACATTTACAGTTCAACTTTGAAAGCGTTTTATCTATAGAATTTACCATGACTTCATTTCCTAGGTTAGTTCAACCTTTCACCTCAATCAAAGAAAAGCCATCTGTTTTGGCATAAGCCCAAATCCATACTCCCCAAGGAGATCCTGCCCAGACATTTTCTGCTGTTCCATGAATACAGAAATTTTATCTTTCTGCATTTAAGAATTTGAAAGATATACATTTTTTCCTCTTTCTATAATTATATTTTAATATCAATATAGTAGAGATTAAAGAGAGTCAGAACTTCTTTTTAAAAATGCTCTCCAGAAACATGTTTATTTAAATGCTTTCTGACAAACTCGAACAAGTAGGCAGACAGAGAAAAACCTCACTCCAAGAGCACAACAGCTAAGTAAGATCCTTGTTAAATAAGTTTATCCTAAACAAGTTTAAAGCTTGAATTAATGGCCACAGAAATACAGATGTTAAATTATCTAAGCATTTTTTAAATTCCTGCTTTTCAAACTGGCTGTGCTATTTTTCATTCTTACCAATAATTAGTGTTCCAAAAGATTCAAATCCTTACTACCATTTTGTAATGTTAATGGTTTATATTTTGGCCATTGTAATAGATGAATGGTGGTATAACATTCTTGTTTTATTTTGAAATTCTCTAAAGAGTATATGATGTCCACCATATTTTCATGTGTTTATTTGTCATCTGTATACTAGTTGGTGAAGAGTTTATGTAGATCATTTTTAAATTTTAAATGGGCTGTGTCCTCACTTCTACTCCAAGGAGGATATTTTTGTATATTTTGTAAAGTAGTTCTTTTTTGGATATCTTTTACAAAATTTTTCTCTAAGTCTGTGACATAACATTTTATTCTCTTTATAATGTTTTTTGCAAACAGGTATTTTATAATATGAATAAAGTATGGTTTATCAATTATTTATTTTTTGGATAACACATTAGTCACAGTATCAAAAAGTCATCTTCATGGCCCTAAGTAAGGGAGTTATTTTGTAGAAGGTTTATCATCTTACATTTTATATTTGAGTTTAATTCATTGTGAGCTAAATTTTTAAAGAATATAAGGGTTGTGTCTAGATATATTTGTTTTAGTTTTTCACCTTATTAGTATATGTTTGTAGTACATAATGATAACATTCATTGTGAGGGGTTGGTACATATATATTACACATCATGATTCTTTTTATGTCCTCCCCCTTCTGGGTCCCTTTCTCATTTGCACAAAATTGATCGCCCTGTGTCCTATAACCTATCTTTATTTTGTTCTTTATTTATATTTTGGGGTTCTCATATAAGAAAAAAATCATGTTATATTTAGGCTTATATATCTGATTTATTTCACTTAACGTTATAGAATCAATGTATATCTATTTTCCTACAAATGATTTAAACTTATCCTTCTTTAGAGCAGAGTAGTACACCATTGTGCATTAATATAACATCTTCTTTATTCATTCTACAATGAAAATCAGCATGGAGATGCCTCAGAAAAACTAGAAGTAGAGATTCCATTTGATCCAGCTATTCCTTTTCTAGGTATCTTCTCCAAAGAGTTAAAGACATCATATTATGGTAATAGATGCATATCCATGCTGACAGCAGCACAATTTTAAGAGTTAAAGCTTAGATTCATTTTTACTGTGTAGCTGATCATTCATTCTTCAACCATTTGCTGAAAAGATTCTGTTTGCTCCATTCCATTGCCTTTGCTCGCTTGTCAAAGATCAGCTGAGTATATCTGTGAGTCTATTCTTGAACTCTTTCTTGTTTCACTGATTTCATTGCCTATTTTTCACTACTACCAAGCTGAATACAGTACTTTAATCATAAGTGTTGAAGTACTGTTAGTCCTTTCAAATTTGTTCTTCAAAATTCTGTTGGCTGTTCTTCATTTTTACTTCTTGATTTGAATTTTAGAATTCATTTGTTGATACCTGCAAGATAACTTGCTGGGATTTTTATTGTAATTCCATTCATTCAATATATCCATTTGGAAAGAAGTACTGTCCTGACAATATTGAGATGTCCAGTGCATAATGATTGAATATTTGAATTTTGATTTCTTTCATCAGAATTTGTAGCTTTCCTCATATAGTTCTGAATGCGTTTTGTTAGACTTGCATTTAAGTATTTCATTTTGAGTTGCTAATGTTAATTATATAATGTTATAAATCTCAAGATCAATTGATTATTCCTGGTATATAAGAAAATATATTTTAATATTAATTTTGTATTTAGCAAACTCTAAAATCATTTATTCATCCAGGATCTATTTTTGTTGATTGTTTGGGATTTTCTGCATATACAATTATGTCACCCATGATCAAAGAGAGTTTTATTTCTTTATTTCTTTGTTTCTTTTCTTGTCTTATAACATCATGCAGGACTTAACAGGATAATGTCAAAAAGATGTAGTGAGAGAATGCAACCTTACCTTATTACTGATCTTGCAGAAGAAGATCATAGCTTCTCACCAGGAAGTTTACTGTTAATTGTAGATTTTGGTAGATGTAACAAAGTTGAAGAAATTCTTTATTACCCCTTTTCTGAGAGTTTTACTCATAATTTGGTGTTCAATAATATCAATTTTTTTTCATTATCTATTTGTATGATCATATGATTTTTCTTCATTAGCCTGTTGAGGATATGGATTGCCCTAACTGATTTTTCCCTGTTGAAATTGTCATTCAGAACTGGGATGAAACCCACTTGTGCTAGCTATATAATTTTTATAGTTTATTTTTCATTTGATTTGCTACTTTTTTAGGATATGTACATTTCTTTTCATGGGAAATACTTGGACTATAGTTTTCTCATATCTTTGTCTGGTTTTGGTATTATAATTTGCTTCATAGAATTAGTTAAAAAATATTCTCTTTCCTTCAATCTTTTGGACTAGATTGTAAATAATAATGTGACGTCTTCCTTAATGTTTTATACGGTTCACATATTTGAGCCTGGTGCTCTTTTAGGGGTTAATAATTCTACTTCAATTTCTCCAACAGATACAACCTATTCAGAGATAGCATTTATTTTGTCAAGAATTTTTATATGTTGTGTCTTTCAGGGAATTGGTATATTTCATCTAAGTCTTTAATTTATAGATATACATTTTAATGATATTTTATTATCATTTTAATATCCATATGATATGTATCATATAGGTCAGTTTGATCTTCATTTATGTAGGTTGGAATTTGTGACAAATATCATCTTCCTTCTGTTATGTTGAGTGAGTACTTTCCCAAGTTCCATATATTACAGACTTTGTTCCCAGCATATGACACTGTATGTATAGAAACTTTAAGCAATGGACTATCTGACTATAGTGCTTGCAAAAGGGATTCTTGGACCCTGGTTATCACTTCCTTCCTCTGTCACTTCTTTTCTCTCTCTCTCTCTCTCTCTCTCTCTCTCTCTCTCTTTCTTCCTCCTGTTTCCTTTAATTCTTAGCCATAAAGTGAGTAGTTTTGCTACACAATATGCTCTTTTCTCCTTCCAGGATATACTTCCTCCCCACAGATCTGAAAGCAAGGAGACTACATGATCATAGACTGAAACTAAAACTGAACAAAAATAAATCTTTTCTCATTAAGACTTGATTATTTCTAGTATTTATTTTAGTGACAGTAGGCAGACTAATTAATATAGTTTTTTTTCTGAAAAGGTCTATAAACAATTTTACAAGGCATGTACTAGGAGCATATTTTCTCAATATTTGTTCATCAGGAAAAGTCTGGATTTCTTCTTGATATTTGAAAGGTAATATAACAAGATACAGAGTTCTAAATTTATTTTTTAACACTTTAGATGTTTTATGCTATTCTCTTCTTGCTTGAAATTTCTGAAGATAGGCTCAAAATAATGATCTTTACTCTTCTATAGGTAAAGTGTTTCTGCCTTTCCCACACTTAGATACTTTCAAGAATTTTTCTTCATTTTATCTTCTAAAGTTTGCATTTGGTATACCTAGGTATAGGTTGCTTTGTTTTATATTTTACATTTATATTGTTTTGTGCTCTTTTAATTTCTTATATCTGTGGTTTCATGTCTGACATTTATTATAGATGATTCTCGGTCATGATTACCACAAATATTACTTTTATTCATTTATTTTTCTTCTTGCATTTCTAGTGTGTATATTTATAATTTTTGTAGGCCCATGGTTATTACATATTATGCTCTGATTTTAATTTTTTCTTTTTCTCTTTAGTTATTAATTTTGGATGTTTGTATTGGAATATCCTCAATATCAGAGATTCAACCTACTAGTGAGCTCAACAAAGCCATTCTTAATTTCTGTTATAGTATTCTTAATCTCTAACATTTCTTTTTAACTCTTTTGTAGATTGTCATTCTTCTCATCACAGTTATTGCTTGCTGTCCACTTTGTCCAGAATCCCTCAATATATAAATCATAGTTGTTTTAAATTTCTACTCTAGTATTTCCAATATCTCTGTCATATCTACTTTTGATGACTACTATGTTTTTCCAAACCCAGCCTTTTTTGCCTTTCAATATGTCTTTCAAGGTTTTCTTATCGGCTAAGTATGATATACTAGGTAAAAGGAATTTCAATGATAAGGCCATTAGTAATGTGGTACTAAATTATTGTGTGGGGAAGGGAAGTATTCTATAGTCCTACAATTAGGTTGCTGTCTTGGTGAATTTGACCGTCTGCATTGTGAACTTCATAAGTGCTTCTTAGCCTCTCCCCTCTTAAGGGAGACAGGAGGGCTAGAAATGGTTGGATATTTCCCTTCTCACAGCTGATAAAAATCCTGAAAAAAATTGTTTAGGCTCTAGTAAAGTAGTTTCTTTTGAAGAAGGATTTTATTAAGTACAGAATTCTGTGGTATATTTTGAAATAGTTACTTTTCTCCTCCTCCTGCCAGTAGCAAAAAGAGTTTGTGCTTATACTGAAGAAAATATAGAGCTAATTATAGAGTCCTCTGTAACTCATTCTACTATTCAGTAATTCCTTAACTTATTCATCCAGTCAACAAATACGCCAGTTACCTTCTAGGCAATGTCAATAGAGTGGTAAGCAGTAGACAAAATGCACTGATTGTACTCATACATTTTACATTTAGTTTTGAGATAACAGATAATAAGTAAAAACACAAAACAACATCAACAACAGCAACAAATCCTTCAAAATTATAAAATAAATGAAGAAATAGAGATAGGGAATGTTGAAGATTGTCTTAGTTTCTTTTCTTGTTGCTGAGACAAAATATCTGACACTCAAAGTTGTAGGAGGAAAGGTTTATTTTGACTCACAGATTGTAGAGGTTTCATTCCATAATCAGCTTGCTCCAAGGCAAGGTGGCCTAGCAGAAAAGCCTTACAGAGAAGAAGCAGTTCATGGCAGCAAAAGCAGCAAGCAATGGAAGAAGGCTTCTTTCTGTCCTTTATATTTTATTGATGCTGCATGCCCTTAGGGTGATTAGTACTCACACCCAGGGTGGATCTTCCCATTATCCATGCCCAGGACTATTCCAGACGTATCAGGGGACTGATTTAGTACTCACATACCCTTAATCCTTGCATCACATGCTCTAGATGCAACCACCTCTGAAAAGACCCACCTATGACTGCACGGGGCTTTGGTGGATATCTTGACACAAGCCATAACACAGATAAAGCTGAAGTTTGATATATGATGGCCTGAGAGAGCACATTGGTTAAAGGCTCATATGGGAAGCGAATCTAAAGAAGGAGGAAGGAATATCATGTGCTTATCTGGCGAGAAGACCAAGTGCAAAGTATGTCAGATACAGTAAAAGAGCAGCGAGTAGGCCAGTATTTCTTTTTTTAGGCTATTATTATTGCTGAAACCAAGTAAACAAGACAAAGAAGTAAAAGGCAGAAAAAGGAGTGGGCTGGTAATAAGGATCACAAATGACCTTGTGGGCCATTTTCACAATTTGATTTTAGTTAATACAGAGTGACATGGTCTGATTTCTATGAGATGCAATAAAAAATATGGTGGATGTCTCTCTCTCTCTCTCTCTCTCTCTATATATATATATGTGTGTGTGTGTGTGTGTGTGTGTGTGTGTGTATAT
>NW_022900926.1:82289845-82305606 GCF_012274545.1 Fukomys damarensis | reverse complement strand
ATATATATTTTTAAGCACTTATAGTAAAAGAAACTTTGCCATTAATTGCCCTCAAAATACTCTCCCTTACTAAAAACACAATTATACCATAGTTGTTGGTACATTCTGAACCAGCTTTGGAAATCTTCTTCCACTAATGCCTTTAATTGTGATGTATGGCTATATTGATGCCTTGAATCAATTCAAAATGTTTACCTTCTTGGGTATTCTCATTTTGAGGGCAGAGTCAGAAAATGTCACTTAGTGCCAGATCCAGTGAATAAAATGAAGAAGACATACCATGCTTTTATTTGACAGAAATCACTACAAATATTTAATCAATAAAGGTGATCAGCATATACAGTGAATGGAGCTGGGGCTATAGTCCAGTGGTAGAATGCACAACTAGCATGTACAAAGTCCTGGCCCAGTTACTAAAAATAAAAACTATTATTAGAAAAAAGAAGGGGGAAATAAAAGGCTTTGCACAGGTCAAACAGAGGAATTGAAGGGCATTTGTGCAGCGTGTATCACCCTTGGTTTTCAAACCTCAAAACAGTCTGTCCTATTTCCTTATGACCCCCAGGCAGCTCCGTGTGCTACACGCATACAACACATGTTACCTGAAGGAGACTCAATGCTGCGTGATGAAGTGTCTTAGTTACTTTTCTCCAACAATACTTTTTACCATGCAAATCTGCAAACTGAGTTTTCCCTGTGTGGTGTCTAACCTGGTACCAGTCAGTATGTCCATCCCAGTATGTATCAGCAACTGGAGAGGCGTAAATATCATAGTGATGGTGGGGCCAAATGCCTGATGCCCAAGATTAAATACGTTATGTATATGTATCAACTCCCCACAGTGAGTTAATCATTATATAATCAAACATGTAATAACAAAAACAAAACTTAAAACTTTAAAATGAAAATATGGTGAATGCATAAATGTAAAAGCTTATTACAGTGTACAGTACATTACCATTAATTCTTCTCAAAATGCCCCCCTGCTTTGAATATTCATCTCATCATTCTTGCAATGTGTCTTACTTAATAAGCTTTTTTGCTTAATTTAAACATTCGCCAAAAGTTTAAATTTTAAAAAGGATCACTAGCAACATGTTGAAAGCCAAGTTGTGGGCAGGTGAAGGCCTTGAATTAGAGAAGACAGGATGCCATTGAAGAAGGGCTGCCCTGGGAGAAGTGACATGAGGAAGTGTTCTGGAAACACTTTCACAACTATGGGATGCCCCAGTGGGCTAATTTGAGTGGGAAATGCTAGAGGAAGTGTGGATACTGGCCCTCAGATTTTAATTCTCTCTGATATTGCTTCCTCTACCATTGTTATTGTCCTTCATGCAGACCCTTCTACTTTCTCTGCTTGTTTTTCTTTTGTATGTTTATGCCACCAGTCTTTTCTAGTGTAGTTTACACAAGATTGTCTCATGAAGGACATGGGCTTCCTGGCTCCTTCTGTGCATGCCCTGAAAGACAATTAGGTGTTTTACTATGAATGGAAATAAACTATATACAATACAAATAAAAACAGAAGCCCTGAAATTTACAAATTACAGTAGTACTAGGTAAACTATACTTCATTTCTTCCAAGAAAGTAAAAGAAGACTTAATAGAGATTCTTTTCCACTTTTTTCCTTGAAATGTTATTCTTTAATCCCTTCCCTTGGCTAAAGTTAAATAACCTATCTCAAGACAGTTTTTTCTACCCTGATGAGAAGATAATCCTGCAAGGGTCTTCCTGTGCTTACCAGTGAGCGAGTTTATCTCTGTAGATTTCAATTAGGTAACTAACACAAAAAGGCAGATCTAAGTGTTATATCTCCTGTTTGAGAAGCTCCTCTAAAGTGAATGGCTTCACAGTTATGTATAGAGGATTGCTAAAGCTCTCACAGTGCTGTGGAAGACATTTGTATAAATGAGAGCCTAAAACACACATTTCAGTAGCCACACACTCCTCACTGAAGGCCTTTCCACTTGCTGTATTTCACTAGATATCCACAAAATATTCCTTCTTATTACTACTTTGGGTCATATGTCCTATATTAAACAATGCTCTCTTTGGTCAACCTAAATGAAATTGCCACTTTCCCTTCAGAATCAGTCTGCCTCTAGTGATACTCTTTCAACAACTGCCTATTTCACCCAGGACTAATTATTTCTGAGAACTTATTCAAAATATACACAAACATTGGGGCGGGAGAGTCCTCCATTCTGATTGGTGAATGATGTAGCCTCTTTGAAAATTTAGCATGCTTTATTTTTTCAATTTAAATTTTCAAATTAGGCTTTCCAGATCAGACTTTTTCACTCTTCAAATATATTAAATGGCCACATATACACGATAAATATCCACAAACCAACCACTACAGAAGATAATGGATTTTATTTTCAGTAGAATTTTTAAAATCTGTCTTCTTTCATCCTTTTGCTTTTTGTCTCTCCTTTCCTTTTCACCTTGCCTTGCCTTTTTGTAGCAAATAGTTAGAAATTCTTCAAAATAGTAAAACATACAGGAGCAATTATTTCCCGCAAAGCACCAGATATCTTCTTGCCCTCTATAAAACCGATTCTAGAGGGTGGCTGCAGACATTTTTGTGGTTTTCGTCAAGAAATGCTGCCGAGGAGCTTCATCTGTATGCACTACTAAAAAATATTTTTACTATTGATTTTCCTCCAGCATTGATCTACCACCTGACGCCATCAATAATGAGGTTTGCTGGCTGATTTCTTACCCTGTCTGGAATCCCCACCACCACACTCTCCTTCCTTTCTCCCTCCCTCCCTCCCTCTTCTCCTTCCTTCCTTCCTTCTTTCTTCACCCCGTCCCCCTTGGCAAGAAGATAAGGTAATAAGTAAAGCAGGAGAAAGTACTGACAACTTGAACTTGAGAACTGCAACCAACCAACCATTGACTTCACTGATTCATTCTTCTCAGCCCTAAGTCCATTACCCCTTTCCAATCACTTTATTCCTTGATAGAAATTTTTCTATAGACAGTCTCTTAAGTGTTGTTATTTTCAATTTGGTATGCATTGGAATGCAAATTAATGAGACAATTATCTATGGTGAAGCATTTTCTTGATGATGTAGGAATATATTTCCTTTACTTCTCTTCAAAATGTGAAGGCATTGACAATATTGAATCAACTGAGTATTTAGTGAGAAGCTACTTCTGTAAACTATGCCACTTTCATTTGTTGAATTTAGCCAGGTTTAAGCCTAAATGGAAGATACTCTGAAACTCTTGTCTATTTTATAGTGGCAGAATGCTTCCCTTTATAAAGTAATAATATGGGGAGAAATATGAAGTAGATAGCATTCCCACATCTCTTATAAAATAAAATTAAAATGCATGCACCCTTCTGTCAAGGTCCTGCTCTTCAAAAATATTATATACCAAAATTTGAGAAAGCACGTTTTAAGAGACACATATTCATTATTATGCGTGAACTTGACTAAGTATTGATCATTCTAAGTGAAACAGATGGAAAAAGCCATTTTTCTGAATTCAGGATATTGAATTATGAGAGGTTAGGGAAAAATTCTCACTGACAGGTCAAGACAAAATTATTTAAGAAACTTTGTAAGACAGCAATGATTTTAGGTGATACATCTGGTTGCTTTGCCTCCACATAGTCTCAAAGAGTTTCAAGCATATTAAAAGTTTTTTGTTGAAAACATAGCTGAGACATGAAGAATTTTTAGCATTTCACCATTTTATCAGAAAAGTGTATAACCATTTATTTTAATTAATTATATAAGTTAAGTAATATCAAAGATAATTTCCATACACTCATTGTATCTTGTAATTTATCATAAACATAACATTTATTTGAACTTTATACATCTATAAAACCAAGATAATTTCAAAAGTAATATACATTTATATTGTCCTATGTGGAAGATACCTACCTCCTACACACACTGAGTTGTATACTATAAAAACCGGTAAACTGTATTCTGTGGACCTGGTATTTTCAGAAGCAGGATTAGCTAATACTGGTGTATTCAAATATTTGATTTCTTTACAGACTGAAGGATTGCTTTCTACATAAGTATTTGGGCTCCTATTTTCTAATTTTTACCTTCACTCATTGTGATGTTTTGGACATTGGCCAGGAATATGAGCCTATGCTGCATGGGCCTCTTCTTTGTCAAGTTCTTAGCTTTCTAGAACTGAATGAGTTTTTTGTCTACCCTCAGCATTTCTCACAATTTTTTATGAGGTTTCAGGATCTACCTTCCATCCTGTTCCTTTCCAGGCATCTCCTGGTGTAGAAAATAGCTTATTTAGTTAGTTTATGAGTAAGGCAGTTCACTAGG
Organism: Fukomys damarensis; assembly: GCF_012274545.1. Classification (NCBI taxonomy): domain Eukaryota; kingdom Metazoa; phylum Chordata; class Mammalia; order Rodentia; family Bathyergidae; genus Fukomys; species Fukomys damarensis. Next base: position 82,301,289 of record NW_022900926.1, on the reverse strand, counting down.
GAAGAGCCTAAAACAGTTAGGTAATCAGCCATACTGATAAGAATTAAAATAAGAACAGATAGTGAATTAGGACTTTGGGCCAAGAATGCACTTCTTCAGGCATCAAAGGATACAGTCCTTTCCCTACTAAGCTCCTGAATTTTGAAGAATTTAAATGCAAATCACTTTTCCCCCTAAAATTCCAGTTTCCTTTGAATTCCACAGGCTCAGAAGTGGGTTAGAGAGCCTGAGTTCCAAATGGTCACTTTTTTAAATCACAGTACCACCTATGATAGGCTAAGCAGCTGCTGAATAGTGAGCAACTCCTGTGTTCCACTGATCCATAAAAAGTTCTGTACCAGGAGACCATGCAGAAATTCCACTTTTCAGATTTTCCTCCTGAGAAACCAGGAGCCTTTTTTGCTTCTCCTTATTTCAAATAAAAACTGTCTTATCCTCTTCTTTTTGATGTGTAACTTTTTTTCTTGATGCTGTTGAGATCCACCACCTCTGTACACAATTAACTGTTTCACTGGTTTGGGTTTATGGGAAGATAATTGAACCTAATGAGTGAATGCCAAATCACTGATGATTTAGAAATGCTGCCTGATGTGGTGTGTGTGTGTGTGTGTGTGTGTGTGTGTGTGTGTGTGAGAGAGAGAGAGAGAGAGAGAGAGAGAGAGGGAGAGAGGGACTTGGAAATGCGATCTTTATTCTTATTCTAGCTGTGTGTGTTTCTTACTTCAATTTTTTTTTCAGTGAGAGCCATGTATTTGAATGTATTCAATATCTTTTGCCCTCTTACTGGGTGCTCTTAGATGTATATTATTTTCTTCTAGCTAGATATTGGGTCACAGGTCCAACTGTGTGATCCAATAAGCAGCATCAATCCCACGAGTGATGAGAGACACGAGAGGTAGTCATTTTACCATGTTGTACACCCTCTTTCAAGGAAATAGGAAAGAATTTCTCTGCCCACTATATCCAAAAAGATTATGACTCTCAGTTTCAGTTGCAGCAAATATCTAGTTTACCTGGTCAGCATCCTTCCAGCCGCAGGGACACATGTCTGACCAGCTGGCCTTTGCACAGATGCTCACGGAGAATGTGTTGTTACCCATTCTTCTCGTGGGTTCACAAAATGCCAAGAGCCAGTATTTAGAAAGAGAGAATTTAAGATAGAACAAATGTACAATAGGGTTAAATGCTGGTAGAATTAAGCAAACAAATTAACTACAAAAGCAATCTGGAACTGGGGAAAAAAATTCTTGAAGTTCGGCACTTTGGATGTGATTGATATCTTTTCCCAATAATAATTAATAAAATTGTAGGAAACAAAAAGGAATGATAGTAAGAATAGAAAAAACTAATGATGAGTCTTCATTCTATAGAAATTCTGATAAAAATTATTTACAAGTGTAAAAAATCAGGTGACTGGGGAGAGACACAGGATCAGGAAACAAAAAAATGTTTTAAATTTAATTAATGGGAGATATTAAATTTGTTTCAATAAAATACAAGGCAGAGCTGGGCATGGTGGCAAATGTCTGTACTCTCAGCATTTGGGAGGTTGTGGCAGGGGGACTGCAACAAGTTCAAGGCCAGCCTAGCTACACAGTAAGTTCTAGGTCAGCCTGAACTACCTAGTGAGACCTTGTTTCAAAATCCCCAAATAAATAAATAAATAAATAAATAAATTTAAGTAAACACAGGTAGATCAACCCCTGAGAGAGCTGAAAGTTTGCCGTGAGGCAAAGGGTTTTTGTGCCATAGTTGCCAATATCATAATACCCACAATAAAAGTTTTTAGGAATTTTACAGATCATTTGTGGTACATGATTGAATCATAAATTACATACATTTACCATTAAGTTAAAATGAAGATAATAAATACCCAACATTCTTCCCTTCTTAATTATTTTCTATATTTTATTATTAATTATGCTCTTGAAATTATGTTTTTGTGTGTAAACATACACAAGACCATACCTTTGGAAATGTCCTATAAAGGTGTACATTGTTTCCTCATTCTGCCTTGTGATATCAGCTCGATTGTTTGGAATTAGCCACACTGGAGGCATTTACATCTTGAAAATCAAAATGTTATAAATGAAGGCTCTTTTTTCAAAGGTTTAAACGTGGATTGGGTATTTACTAACACACCCATAGATGAAGCTGTTGAAAAATGGCAGTATTTTGAAGGACCACTCTGAAGAAAAGAAGACCGTTGACAGCTGGTAGATGACCATTCACTGAAAAAGAAAAGCCAAATTCAATTAGCCTGAGTATAAGTTTAAATTAACAAATATGGTTTTATTTAGTGGGGCGTGTACTAAGGATTAACGCAGGTCTTTGTACAAGTTAATAACACTTTACCGCTGAGCTACACATTCAGCCCTAGTGCATGTGTGTGTCAAGGTAATATATCCCGTAAGCATCTGAGGGGTAGAAACAGCAAAAGTGTCAAACTGACTCCTTGGGCTCAGGGTCATCAAGGTAAAACTGGTTATAGAGACTACATCCAAGAAAAATTGATATTCTGAGAGAATAGGTGATATAGAACCAGAAACCTTAATGAGATGGAAGCCCAGGTTCAACGGAAATGATCCAAAGAGGGAATACAAAGGATGCAGAACTAACATCAGAGAGTGAGCCTTTGGAATTTAGAGTTTAAGATAGTCATTCTAGACCCTGGTTGTGATGTCTCTGAGGGGTTTGCTCAGGTTATCATAGGGATGATATAGTGCAGTTTTTTAAGGTCAAGAGGCACAGATTTGGAAGCTGATGAGTGTACCAAGGGAGGGGTAGAAGTTGGGCAAAAGAAAAAACAAAAGATGGTATAGTGGAGTGGAGTGGAGACCAGCCCTGAGTCAGGTGAATAACTCTGGAGTTCCTTGTGACCAAGAAAAGGACTGAGTGAGACTGCTCTGTGTAGTATTACACAGGGAGAGCCACGATAGCAGCCAACGTAACCCTTCGTCGATGCTCTGGGTTTGAACAGTGTACTGTGATATATGCAGAAAATATATTTTATGTAAAACCATGTTTTTAAAATAGAGTTTGACAAAATAGCTATATGAATGGGAGGGGACAGTAGCAGGGTGCCTTGTTTTAAAAAGCTTTATTTATTCTCACTTGCTGATTCCCAACCACATAAGATCACTGTAGAGAGGATTTTTTTTTCCTTTTGCTCTCTTGCATGTTCATACACAATTAAGGTATAGTTACTGCTTATTTCTCTCTCTCTCATATTTGTACATGTTTGTAAGTTATTGGCACTTTAACACACATCTCAGAATTTATTGTGTCCCGCTCCTTTTACTATTCCCTTCAGATATCATTTCCTCCTGCTTTTAGTGATAGCATCATGTTGACTCTGTAAAATGTTAGCTTTCAATTTTAACTCTTGTTTTTGACAAATACCTTGCTATCATTCGGCATTACACCCTCATACAACAATTTCCACCATTGTTTTTCTGCCACCATTTTTGTATTTTTTATTTTTATTAGTACATGTTTGTAGTACACAGTAATTACATTCATCATGAGGAGCTGCCCATGTCTTGAAAGTAGACACTTAGCTCATATTTCTTAATGATGTGCTTTTCAAACTGCAGGTGACCTCATTGAACAAATGTGTTTGTAATACTAGAATTTCCAAAACCTGCCTGCTAAATCTCTTACAAGATACTACTTAGGTAAGATAAAAATCCAGCAGTCTAACAATAGATTATTTTCTACTAAGTTTTCACATTCATTAAAATGGTTATACCTATGATTTTAAGAAGAGTCAATAGCTTAACACACATGATTTATCTGGAACTCTTGAGTAAGGTAGATGGATCAGGACATCTATCCTTCAAATCTCAGCAGAGAAAATTTCTTACATGGGAGTATACAAAGATAGAGAAGAGGAGAGGGGGAGAGCGGGAGGGAGGGAGGGAGAGAAAGAGAGAGAACAAATGTACAGGAAATTATTTTTCTCTTTAATGTACACACACAAACAGAATCTCCACTGAAATTCCATTTTATTCTCTACTAGAATTAAACATTTAAGATTTGTAATTTAGTCTCATATTTTCACATATATTAGTTTAAGCAGAGTAAGACTTTGGAATTTAGTGTTTAAGATAGTCATTTCCCTAAAAGTTTAAGATACTCTCAGCTATATGAAATGGTTGGAGCTTTGGTATGCCATCAGCAAGAAGCAAGTCATAATTTTTAAGTCCAGGGAAAAAAATGATAATTTTGTAAAGCGTGTTCATCTTTGAAGTGCCAAGTGCTAGCAGGATAGAGTGGTTTTGCTTCCATAATTATGGGAAGAGACGTGATATAGTAAAAGCACACTGCATTTGTGGTCCCAGTCAAGCTATTTAACATTTTTGTATCTTGGATAGGATTTTTAATTTGTAGATACTAATATCTGACTGTTTTGTTTTGGAAAAGATATTGTGAAATAGTCTATTAAAAAGCCTGGCTGTGTACACTATATAGAGTGGTTCTTCAATAAAAATGGCTTCACACATCTCTAACACTTAGATCATTTCCTTTGCAATCACCTATCAATATTCTAAAAACTGAATCTTTAGATGTAATTCATAAAATTTGAATTAGATTACCAATATATTACCAAACTGAAAAGTTTTTAAAGCTTGAATAGGTAGTTTCAACATTTTAGATTTCTTAGAATCACGTGAGATTTAAGAAATATCTGTCTAGGGAACAATAAATTTCTAGTGACAAAGGAAAAAGTGTGGAAATTATGCTCTTCTAATGTTCTAAGTATGCTAGCCATCATAGCTGAATTGAGAATGCATTTTTGAATGAAGGAATTTCTACTTTATGCTTTCCTCTGGGAAATATATTCTATTACCTCTAACAGATGATTAACCTAAAAGTTTTTATTTTTAACTCTTAGATATTTTTGAATTGTAAAATATTTCATGACCTTAAGATTATCACTTTTAAGCTTAATCACTTTAAAAGTTAACAACTGTTACTGAGCTTACTAAAATATCTCACTTTCTGCTCTGATATTGTTCTCTGCAAGATTAAAATCTTAATGAGGCATAATAAAGTATCTTTATTTCCTCTTCCTGTTTCAAAGTCTTGCTAAGATAATCATCATGTATTTTTGGTCATTTTATTTAATATTATTAGAGATGATTTATTATTTATATTAGAATTTCTTTTATGCCTCTTTTTTCCATCAAATATTATATTCTAAATTATTATTTATATATAATTGTTAATAATTGTTAGCACAGAACACTTTTTAGAGTGGTTTGAATGTATATATTAACTTCTTTTTTTTAAGCAACCAATACAGTTACATTTATCTTTAGGATCTTGTACCTTTACATGATATATCTTGGTTTTCATTTTTCCCCATACCCCTGCCCTCTCTTCACCCCTTCCTTCCTTCCCCATTTACAAAGACTTTGTTTCCATTTTTTCCTTTATTCATACTTTTTTTTCCTTATATACATTTTTAATTACAAATAAATCATCATTGATACTTTTGCAATTCACATAATTTTTGTTCAAAAAATAAAAATAAATTATAGCTTTATAGGAAAATTTATTGCATCCTTTTTTTAACCAAATGAACCATTAGAAACCTCTCTTACTTGTTTTCTGTGTCTTGCCCTGATAATTTTTGACATGAAATCTTTGTGGATTTATGAGTGTGTAACATATATTTCTGAATTATTAACTTTAATTGCATTGTAAGTGGGAATGTCCAAAAATGCAAATTATTATAATAGAAAAATGGCTGATTTCCCCCAAATAACAGCAGTAAAAATCAACTGGCTGAATTTTCTCTTAGGAGTGTGGGGGAATGATATAACTTTGCTTAAAGACTATGGTTTTCTGTTTATGGTGTTTTAGAAACTCTAAGCTTCTTTAATGTACAAAATGTACTTTTTTTACAAAAGTAATCTAATCCCACCCTAGCATTGGTTGCTAGGAGAACATTTGATGCAAATTAATCAGTAAACACCTAGCAGCCAGCTACCTGAGGAGAAAGGGAGTGGGAGAGACTTAGAAGACAGCCAGCAGGGAAACTGCTGATGGGAAGATGACTGTCAAGGGTTTGTTATACATATCAGTGGCATCACACTGTGAAATGAACTTGTCTATCATGCTTGTAGGCAAAAGGAAGAAAAGAAAAGATAAATGACTTTCAGGTGAAGGTGGGCTTTATTTATCTATTTATTTTATTTTATTTTATTTACTGTTGAACTTTGGCAAGGGCATCAGAGTTGGTCTAGTTAATAATTGATAAGTGAAAGTTAGTGAGAATGGAGTGAGATATCTAATACTACCTAAATATTTGTATTTCATTTAGACGTAATGTTTCTATAAATAATAACAAAATTGTTTGTTATGGAAAAGGGTCTTCCTTATTCTAAAATTTCACTTTAGACCAATATCTCAGAATATTTTAGGAAGAATGAAGTATAAATGCTTAGCCTTTTTAAGATTTAAATTATATTTCAAATACCACAAAAATGAGGATATAATTGCTTTTTAAAATGTTAATGGAATCTTGGAGTATTTCTGCAGAGACTTAAATACTTGAAAGGATTATCATCTGTGGAAGCAAAGTATCAGTCTTGGTAAAACTGAAGTAGTTTACAAGAAATAAAAGCTTTCCTATACGGGAAGTGGGGTCACCTTAATTTTTAAGCTAGTCCTTTCAAACAGGTATTTTAAACTACTGAGGAGAATAAAAGGTGGAACTCAATTTTTACAATTTTATTTTGCATTGAAGTTGTGCAGTATGAATGCCTTAGAAATAAATATCTTTGAAATTCATAAATGTAGGAATAAAAACCATGTTCCCTAGTTGTATGTAGATTTACTCAAATTTTTTCTTTCTTTCTTTCTTTTTTGGTTTTTTGAAACAGGTCTCACTATGTAGTTGAGACTGACCTGGAACTCACTATGTAGCCCAGGCTGGTCTCAAACTCACAGTGATCCCACTGCCTCAGCCTCCTGAGTGCTGGAATTACAGGTGTGCGCCACCACGGCCAGCTTATAAAAATTTTTTGAAAGGATAAAGTAGTTAGAGTCTGGTGTGGTTTAAGTTTATTATTTTGCATAGAAAACACATATTTTTAATTTTTCTATAAGGAAATTATTTTTTCATATATCTTATCTTTAAATTATTTTCATGTACACATATTATACCATGTATTTCAATTTTATTTGATGTTAAAAGTCACGAATTCTCTTTGGAGATTTACCACCAATGTTTTATAAGACTGAAGATGTTCTTTAAAATAATTTATTTTCTCTGTTACATAAAATTTTTATTTGTTGAATGAACTCAATTATCAGGTCCATTATTAAGTTACTTGACCATAGTTTATATAGAATTATGTCTTTTTCTTTCGGCCTTCTCATTCTGGAATATGAATATACCAAGGCACAGAGTACACAAATCTAACCTATGTGGATGCTAGGATCTATGAACCTCAAAGTGTAAGACTGGACCCTTGATCACAGGGAGACTAACATCTGGTTTCAGTATTAAAAGTGAAACAAACACATATAAAAATTAGAAAAGTTGACTGATATTTGTATACAGCCTGTGTAGAAGAATTTGAAAGCACAAGTGTTTGATAAACTTGGGACTTACCAGTCTCTGTAATCACAGAAGCCAATTCTTTATATTTGTTTACATGTAAGAATTTATGCAAATGCAAAGTTTTAAAACTTCTTTTTCTGAATTTTATAGTATTCTCTTAATTATCCTATAGTTTCTCACATTTTCCCACTGTCTTCTATACAATTGCCGTCATTACATCTCTTGAATTATAAATCTTTGCAGGTAGTTGCCTTGCCTAAAATTCTTCCATCGCTCCTCATCCATTTCAGAATAAAACATATTAAATAAAGCACCTTGATATTCCATCCTAGTATTTTCCACTTTGACTTTTCCAACGTTGCAGTTCTTGAACCAACATTGCTTGAGCTCCTGTATCTCTGTATATTCCTCTGACTCTCCCTGTGACGTCATTTCCTCTACTCTGCTCTTGTCTACTTGGCTAGTTCATGTTCTTCTCTAACATTGGCTTAGGTACTGACACCTGGAAGTCTCATTTTTGTTCCCTTTTCTAACTTCCTTTTTTTATAATAGTTGATTTCTCTCTAGAATATTTTGGACAGAATGACAAAATCCTTGAGAGGAGTAATCATACCAGATCATTTTATAAAGTATGCTGAGCACATTCAATAAAGTGCTGCTGAGTAAATGAATGAATGAATTCCATTCATATCAATTAAATCACCTTTGCAAGCAAATGCTTTCATATTTAAGAGAAAAGTCTCTTTAGAAATCTAATTCTAAATTTAGTTCTATCTATATTTGAGATGATCTTTATTTACAATACCTAACCCAAACTGCTCTGTGCGTCCAGCAGCTGACATTTAAGAACTACATTAATGGGATCTCCTGCCCTTTGGTTTTAGGTTGGTTTCAACTGATAGTATATGCAGGGAAAGAATGGAAAATGAAAGTCAAAAGAAGTTGAGGCTTTATGCCCAAAGCACCCTCTCTGTCAAGCCTTGAGTTAGCAATAAATGCATTCCTCTCACAAAGCTGTATGTGGCTCTCTCCTGAGGAGAGATATTATCTACTTCCTTCCCTTGCCATTTAGGCCATGGGTGGCAACAACTACCTACTATTATCCTGAGAATATTTTACATTCTTTTTTTTTTTTTTTTTGTACCAGGGATTGAACTCAGGTCCTTGCGCTTGCAAGGCAGGCCACCAAACCGCTGAGCTAAATCCCCGGCCCTACATTCTATTGCTGGTTGTACTTAAATTTGTCCAAATAGTTTCTTTAAACTTGTTTTAATTAATCCATTAAACTGTACCACTAAGCCCTGGCCATGATTGTGATGGATGCAGTATAGAGACTTCCCCTCTACGACTTAATTTTAAGAACTCTATATGATAAGACAATAACTTCATCACTTAGCTCATAAGTTTCTTACCAGGTTTTGGCGTGCTAGAGTCTCCTTCTAGAAATGGTTCTAGGTTCTTTCTTTCTTGAGCAAAGAACTAGTCAAGCCAAGCACAAACTGTAGCAAGGATTTACATTTATTAAAGGTAGGAAAAGCAACAGGCTTCACAGAGTGAGTGTGGGCCAATAAAAAGCAGAAGTACACTTCACAGGGCAAGAGTGCACTACAGTGAAAGAACACAGTAGCAAAAGCCTCAGCATCAACTGTCCTTTCATATTGCCCCCTTCTGAGGTTGACTTTGTCCCTAGGCCACCCCATTGAAAATCTGCTCCAGTTCTCATGAGAAATACATTTGTAGGACTTTAGGAACTGTTCATTATTTGTTTCTTGGGGTTTTGTAATTAACAGGTCACACCTACTTTCCCAGCCAGCTTTGCCAGGCCCCAGTCTCCTGCCTGAGGTTGAGTTTATCAAGCACCTTAAGTCTCTAATAGGCTAAGCTATATCATCATGGAAATTCTAGTACTCTTTTAAGATGATGAAGGCTGTCTCTCAGATTTAAAGTAGTTTTCAGTTTAAAAGGTTTATGTTAAATGAGAATGTAGCTCATCGTTAGAGCGCTGGCCTAGCATTCTGTAGACCTTGGGCTCAATACCAACCACTAAAAACATACACAAGTTAAATTCACTGTAAAATTCATTGTTTCAAATATCTCCTTAAAAAACAGCAGAGACACTGAAAATAATGAGTTTAAAATATCCATTTAAATGTTAACACAAAAATAATTTATGTTAAAATTCAATTCTTATTTAAAACATTCCATTGTTTTCATTGTTGCTACTTAGGAATATAATATTACCCTAACTCAATCATCAGTAACGTTAACAATTTTTCCCCCCTCTTTTGCCTAATGACTCCTTGGCAGTTCCTCAGGGAGCTGAATGTCAAGTCAGCTCACAAGGCAGCCAGTGGGTCTTAAAGTACCATTGGCTTTGTTCCATTCTTCCTCTTTTAAAACCCACACTAAATGTAAAAATATTTTTCTCCTTAGTGCTTCAGGCAAGGTGTATATGTCCATATAGTGCAAAAAGCACTGCCAACTATGTTCTTTAGGCTGTGTTTTGGTCTCTGCCATGGGGAATGTTTCCAAAGCTCTTTCTTCATTGTGTTCCCCAGAAGGAAAGCACTAGCTGTGGCCCTTACTCTTTCGAAGTTATACTTTTCTGTGTCTGACTCCCAGGAAATCACTGAAACACCCAGAGCAGTCCGGCCCATGATGTGCGCAGTGACGCAACAGCGTTTCATTCTGCACTTTTTGCCATTTGATAAGAAATACAAGTATGACGTATACAGGACTAAAACATCAGTGATAAAAACTGATATGTCTCTGTAAAAGACTACATTTAAGGAAAAGAAAGTTTCTTTCTGAGAAACTCATGCAAACAAGCTAGAGAAATCTTTAAGGCTCTCAAGTTGTCGCGGTCAAATCGTCTTAAGCATTTAAGGTTAAAGAACTGATTAGATTGCCTCTAAGAGCTACTATTCCCAAAAACTGTGTTTAGGGGGTTGTCCATTGCAGATGTTTCATTTTGAAACAAATGAATTTTCTGAGAGCTTCTTCAGCTTCATGCTATGAATGCAGGGCACCCTTTAAGTACATCCTAAATAAATTATTTATTTAGCAATTCTTCTTTAATGTAGTACTTTATATACATCCAGAAAAATGTTTTAAAGAAATTATAACTACGCCATTTAAATCTGATGAAAGTACACAAAAAGCAGTCTTGCACTGTATTGATGGATATAGAACTTCTGCTGTGTAGCTAGTCCTGTGCCCATATTGTAGGATAGTACAAAAAAGATAGAACACAAAAGGAATTTAATATGTAGGCCCTGACCCTCGCTAATTTTATGTCTAGATTGAAACTGTAATCTCTTTAAAGGTCTTAGATGTGTGAATATAATTATGACTGAGTCTCTCCCAACCCCTGCTATTAATTCCAAAACAAAAAATTTCCAGATGCATTAAATAACTCTCACAGTAATAATTTCTGCAGGTACATTAGCAGTTCAGTTCTTATTTAAGTTTCAACAATGTATTCATCAGTTAATCAAAGTACATTCCTGACAGTCAATTCTATATTCTGTAATTTGACCCAAACTGGAGGTGTGGAGGCAAAACTTCGAGAGTGCTTCAGATCTATAACAGTCAAGGATGATATTCAGCTACTTACTTACTCCTCCTTCCACTCTAAGACACATACACAAATATTTATTAGGTCCCTCAGTTATTTATTTACATCTCCTCCCACCTTAATACATATAAATAAATATTTGTTGGACCCAATCAGCCAGACTGGTTACCAGCAGGTGTCGGTACCTTTGGTTTGTTTACTGGTTTTACTCTCAAGGATTATCTCTTTTTCGTCACAAGAAAACTTTAATTAAAGCTAGACTTTTTTTTTTTTTTTTTTTTTTTTTTTTTG
>NW_022900926.1:82278542-82289820 GCF_012274545.1 Fukomys damarensis | reverse complement strand
TTTTTTTTTTTTTTTTTTTTTTAGTTTAGGAGTTAGGTGTAGGACAGATGTAGCATTTGATAGATCCTGCTCCAGTACAAGGGATTTTTTTTAAACTGTACATTGCACAGTATCACATTATATAAAGTTATTGCTACATCAGGTGACACAGAAGCAACTGATATTATCTAACCTGAAGAATATACACATGGAAAGTTTGGAGCATACAAATGGATTAAACACCCTTGAAAATCATGTGGGGTACAATTCAAAGGATTTCAGGTCATTCAGAAATGCTATTACCTCCCAGCTAAGAAGTGTCAACTGTTTTGTTTGTGATCACACTGAAGCATGAAATTGTGGAGTGACACTGTTAATGGGTCAGTCAAAGTAAGAAATCAGAAATATTTGAAGGTGGAATATTGTGACAAATACATGGTAAAATGTAAGATTACAACTGGAAATTATGTGTTTAATTTCAGTCCCTATTTATGGTATGGAAAATGTATTTTGACGGAAAATTCCACTTGAAAAGTTCTTACCCTAAAAAACTCACATTTCTTTTCAAAATAGTTCTATTGTTGTCCATATACACTACCAAACACTTCTCAGAAAGCAATTTACTTGAAATAAGTCAGAGGGCTTTAAAAACAAGTTTCCATTTTTCTAAAGATTACAAAACAATGTATGAACATACGACAAAGGAATCCATTAACAAATACGTTAAGGCTAGAACACTTGCTAGATCTAACTGCTCAACAAGTGAATACTATTTGATGAACTCACTACTAATGAAGAAATCTTGACCATAGTAGATACTGCCCATTGGAAGGACTGATCTTTTTTTCTTAACGTTTTGAAAATGTAGTTACTCACTTGGTTCTTTTAATTCCTTTAGTTGTTTGGTGTGTGTGCATGTAAGTAAAAAGATTATTATTTGATTTCTCAAATGTGATGGATAACAGGCAAATAAAGAAGGTAATAATTGAAGATTTATTTATTGGTATTTCTTAGATGACCACGTGCATTAGAATGTTTGGAGTGACAGGATATTTACTGTGGGAAAGTATAAGCATCTAAGTTTTTCAGTGTAATGCTCACATAGAGATGTTAAAAATTTAGTAGGAAATCATAAAGTATTTGCTATTACAGCTTTGGTAATCTGATAATACTATAAGGAGTGGATTTAACATTGCTACGTTTGGTGAGACTGTTCCATCATTACATTTGTAGCCCTAGCTTTCCACATATTTCACTTTAAGTGATTTGTCCATCGTTTTATTCCTGCCTACTGCCCATTCACCTAAACAACAAATTTTCATGGCCACTCTCTTTTCAAACTTCATGCCTGCTTTACAAATGTATATGTCAGTGAATAAACATAATAAACAAGTTAAACTTATATATAAAGCTCTCCAGAGACCATGCCTTGGAATTATTTTTATAGTAATTGCTTTTAGGTCTTTAATTATGAAATTCACCCACCTGCTAAATATTCTCTAACATAGCATTCCACTTTAATGTATTTTAAACTTGTGCATGAAAACTACTATATAACATCCCCACTTTAAATTCACAATATATTTAAATAATTGGTTCTGTGATTTATACATATATGTATTTCTCAGCTTGCTTAGTTATTAATTTTTTTGTTTTTAAAAATTTTTTAATTTTTATTTTTTGCTACTCAGGACCTTAAGCTTACTAGGCAAGCAGTGGAGCCACTGTGCTAAATTCCCTGCCCAGTGATTTATTTTTTAAAGTTTCTGTATTTTAATCTTAAATATATTTAGTTATAGGCATACAGCAGACCAAATGCTACAACTTTAAAATAAGTTTTGTTTAATGGTATAATTGAGAGTGTGAAATAGAAAGACAATGGCTAAAGGGGAAGTAGGTCAGGGAGGGGAAAGAAAGAAGAGAAAAGAAAAAATGTGAAAAAAGTAAAAAGTGGAAACAAAGTCTTTGTAAATAGGGAAGGATCAAGGGGGTGAAGGGAGGGCATGGGTATGGGGAAAAAACAAAGACCAAGACATATCATGTAAAGGTACAAGATCCCAATTATAAATGTAGCTGTATTGTTTGCTTTAAATGTACCAATAAACTTAAAGGGGGGAAATTTTTGTTTGAAATGAGAACCTATTATTCAAAATAATCATCAAAAATATAGAACCTTTATATTTCAAAATATTAACCTTTCACTGAATTGATTAAATGCATATAATATGACTTTGAAGTATTTTGGAAACCTGGCTACAGAAAATCAATCAAATTATTTTTGTTGTTTGGTATTGTAAGACAGTTGCTTCATTTTTCAAAGGCCAGGATTATCCTGTGTACTCTGCCAATGAATAGATTTAGTAGAAACTGAACGCTGTAGAGAGGAATTATTAATAAGAAAGAATCAAAAACAAAGGAAAGTAAGTGGGTTAATTGTGGTAAATATGATTTAAGCATCTGTTTAGACTATCAGGAGAATACAAAAGGATTTTGAGTGATAGTGAAATATAAACCCAAAATAACAAACCTAAATTAAGATAGAATTCTTTTCAGATCCTGATGAATATTTACTGAATAACATTTTTATTTAAATGTTGAAATAGAGTTGGATGATAAACAGTGCATAGCTTTTCTTTTTAAAGATAACATGAAAGATCTTAAACCCTCTTATCGTTGTTGCAGTTTCCATAGGACTGAGCCACACAGATGTGATCATAAGACTAAGGTGCAAGCTGAGGCCTTTTATTTTTGCTATGGCAATTCTATAATTTTAAGCCCCATACTTCATGATCTTTTTCTTTTACTTTATATGTTCAGCTTTTAAAAACTATTTGTAGTCACAGTATTTATGATGAAAGACTTTAGCCTTTAAAATTTCTAGTCTTTAATTGAATTTGATATTTTCTTTGTGGTCAATTCTGAGATTGATTTTTTTTTAAGTAGTTCACAAATGTATTACTATTTCATGGACATTTCTTTAATCTACTTAAAGCATTTTATTTATTATGCAATAAAATATTCTAGAACATTACTAAAATTTTTAACTTGATCTGCAATTCTAAAAGCTAGTCTTCCAAAGATTGATGTTTCATTTGGCCTGCCCCCATTTCAAATATTTGGTAACTTCCTGAACCCAAAGGATGACACCTAAATTTCTCTGCATGAAAGAAAAAAAAAACCTTTCATTTTCTGTATTTCTTTCAGCCTCCCATTGTGCTTCCACATCTAACATATTTCCAGCAGATACACACTGAAAAACCATGTGGTTTCCCCATATTGCTATACTCCTTTGCGCCTCTTTATGCTCTATATACCCCCTTTTCTTTAATCATCCTTTTAAAGACATACATCTAAATTAGAGTCATAATTTAAAAAGAATTTTAGTAATAATCACTGGTTCCCGCCAATGTGTTAATTTTTTAGTTGACAAAAATTGTACATATTTATTAAGTACAACATGTTCTGAAACATATAAGCTTTGTGAAATGGCTAAATTTTGCTACTAAGCATATGTATTTACCTCACACGTACCATTTTTTTTCCCTAGTGAGAACACTCAAAATCTACTCTAAGCAGAGTCAAAGCATAGAATACATTGTGGTTAGTTATAACCAACTTGTTGTACAATAGAGCTCTTAACTTATTCCTATCCAAGCAAAACTTGGTATCTTTTGATCAACATCTCTGCGATTCTGTACTACCCCTCCTAGCCCCTGGCAATCACCATTCAGCTCTCAAATTCTGAGTTCAAAATGCAGATTCCACATATAATGATTTTGTGTTTTTTTCTGCCACACTTCTTTCACTTAATATAATGTCCTACAGGATCATCCATGTCACAAATGACAGCATTTTGTCCTTTTTTATGGTAAAGTAGTATTTCATTGTATGTATATGTATGTATGTGTATGTGTGTGTGTGTGTGTGTGTGTGTGTGTGTGTGCGTATACTACATTTTCATTCACTTGTCTGTTGATGGACACATTCCATACTTCATTCCATACTTTGAATATTATGGATAATGCTGGAATGAATATATAAGTGCAGATATCTCTTTTTACTGATTTATTTTCCTTTGGTTATTTCCATACTATATGTTTGCTTGAACTTATGATAATTCTATTTTTAATGTTTTGTAGAACCTCCATATTGTTTTTCAAAAGGCTATCAATTTATATTCCTACAAAGAGTGTGCAAGAATCCCTTCTTTACTACATCCTCTTATCTTTCATATTTTTTATTATAGTCGTACTAACAAATATGAGGTAATACTTAAATATGGCATTAATTTAAATTTATCTTTGCTTAGAGGTCTTAAGCATTTTTCATATATGTACCTATTATTTACGTGTATGCCTCTTGAAGAAATGTTCTTTCATATTTTCTGTCCATTCTTGTCAGATTGTTTTCTTACAGTTGTATTGCTTGAGTTTCTTATATATTTTGAATGTTAATCCTTTCTTAATTATATGGTTGGTAACATTTTTCCCTCATTCCACATATTGTTTCTTCACTTTTGTTTCCTTGACTATTCAGAAACTTGTTATTTTGATGCAATCCTATTTGTGTATCTCTGCTTGCCTGTCTTTGTGCCTTTATAGCTTTAAAAATAATCTTTCTCTAGACCAATGCAAGGAATCTTTTCCCTGTTTTCCCTTTCAGTAGTTTAAAATGTCAGGCCATACTTTAAATATCTAACCTATTGTAGTTATTTTTGAGTATAATTTGAGATAAGTCTCAGATTTCATTTTTCAACATTTAGATATCTAGATCTCAAAGCTATTTGTTGAAGATATTATCCTTTCCCCATTGTATACTTTTGGCAACTTTGTGAAAAAGAGTTGGTTGGAAATGCATGGGTTCATCTCTGGTGTTTGCACTCTCTTTCTTGACCCATGTGACTACTTTTATGCCAGTACCATCCATACTGCTTTGATTAGTCTAGTTTTGGAATGTATCTTGAAATCAGGTAATATGACATCTGCTGTTTTGGATGTTTGTTTTTTACTTAACTCTGCTTTGAATATTCAGGATCTTCTATGATTCCATATGAGTTTGAGGATTATGCGGGGGTTGATAAGGATTAATTTTAATCTTTAGGTCTCTTCTGTAAGGTTAACATGTTAACAACATTAATTGTTCCGATCCATAAACATATGAAACTTTTTGCTTGTGTCATCTTCAATTTCTATTTAATACAATAACTTGGCTTCAAAGGCCTCTTGCTTTTACTAGGGAAGTGAAGTCTTAGATTTGTTTTAAACAATTTCAGGAGTTTATTTACAATGTAACTATCAGTAAGTGGGCTGATTGTCTTCAACACATCATAGTATTATATCTAACAGAAGAGATTATATTTTTCACTTATAGCTTACACTTAACAAGGTACTGGGCTAGACTAAGCACACAGAGAAGTTGAAAAAAAAAAGATTAAATATAACTCTAAAGAATTTAGAATGTATTATCACAAAGCAGGGATGCCACATATATGACAAATTTTTTCGGGAAATTAACTAATCTGAGTCAGAAAAACTGTTTTAAATACCCCTATGGTCAAATAACACTTTATAATCTAGGCAAAAAAGTTAAAATAGCTTTTTAAATAATTCTGGTGGGTTTCAACTAATATTTTCATCCACATTTATGCTCATGTTCTAACAAACACAAAACTTTTAATATTTTCAAACTTTTGAACTCTCTCTATATATTTTACATTCACAAATTATAAATTGTTTAATGACTTATATTTATAAATAAACCTGGTGGTGTATGATATTTATTAAGATTAATGACTTGACTTTTTATAAGAAAATTAGTTTTCCTTTGAGAATTATTACATCTCAGTGATTCTCAGCTCACACTCTTCTTTGAACACTGCTAAACCTTATTAATATTTTATTTTTTAATTGTTTTTACAAATGTCTACTTTTACATTATTTGTCATTTGATTTCTCTGAAAGCAGAACTTGTAGTATTGTGGTCTTCTCTTGTGAAGTTACAGCCGTCAATTTAGGTTATCAAATAACTTCTCTGTTATTATTTTAAAATAAGAAAAATATATCAAAACAAAACAAAACATGAAACTTTTATGTTACCCAAGATTTTGGGGTCCATAGAAACTGTAAGGAAACTGTCAGTAGAAATTCTCTTCTGCGGTATACTTTTCCTTCAAGTACTTTTTTTTTTAAACAAGTGTCACATTTATAATTTCAAATTAATTTGGTACTCCATACAGGGGAGTCCTGAATGAAAGCTAGTAGCTGTTTCTGCCATGTTGCCCAGAAGGATGCCTTTGTTTTGCCAAAAAATGTTCTGTCACTAATGTGAAGCCTGTTGACAAACTGTTGTTTATATGTTGTCAATGTGATGCCAAGTCAATTGTTTCACTACAGGAATCTGGCTTGGCCTCAGTGGCTGTCTAAGTCATTGTAGACACAGAGATACTTTTAAGGAAGTAAATTAAGTGCTCGCTTCAGCAGCACATATACTAAAATAGGAAGTAAATTAAAGGTAAAAAAAGCTTCACTTCATTGTTTCCTGGCTCTTTATTTAACCAGAGTTTCATGAAGATATGAAACTAAGTGGTGACCAAACATTTTGCAGAATTGTAATTCTAAAAGAATAAGACATATGGTTGGTTTTTAGTTCTTCTAGTTGTTAATTAAGAAGCTAACTGTACAAGATGGTGAGGTTTATATCGTATTATAATTTTTTCCTTTTTT
Organism: Fukomys damarensis; assembly: GCF_012274545.1. Taxonomy (NCBI): domain Eukaryota; kingdom Metazoa; phylum Chordata; class Mammalia; order Rodentia; family Bathyergidae; genus Fukomys; species Fukomys damarensis. Next base: position 82,283,119 of record NW_022900926.1, on the reverse strand, counting down.
CTTGTCACCCAAATTAACAAGGTAAGAAATTTATAATTTTTATTTATTCCCTAATTCAGTGATAATTATCTGAAGATGATTTTGCCCTCTAAGAGACATTTGTCAATGCCTGGGATATTCTTGTTTCTCACACTGGGGAAGGTCTGATGGCATGTGATGGACTGAAGTCAGCAATGTTGCTAATCATACAGTGTACAAGGCATCACTCTGCAACAAAGAATTACCCAGCCCCAAATCTCAACAGTGTGCTGTGGTTAAGAAACCATGACCTATGTTAAGTGGCCAAGGTACGTAGAGAATAGCAAAACAAATTACAAAAACTGAGTAATGGTTAGAAAAATATAGAATATTTTTGCCATAAATTTAAAGAGAAACTGAAGAAAAGGAATACAATATAAAAATTCCATATTAAAGAAGAAAAACAGAGGAAAGAAAGTTTATGAATTCCCAACATGAAATAAAGTGGGAGAGGTAAAGAAAAATAAAGGAAAAATCATCATAAACAAAACAAAAATTATGAGACTAGAAATAATCTTTGTCACTACTGATCAAAATGCATGTAAAGAACCTCGACAAAAAGAGTAAAAAACTAGAGATACATATGCAGATAGACAGACAGATACATAGACAAATTTCTTTATATTAGGAATACATTTTAAAAAGTGGCACAAAATTGTTTAACAAAAGCAAACATCGTCCCAAACTATGTTATTACAGTAAAATTAATATTGGATAATACAGCATGTTTTTAAGGCAAAACTATTATTAGATTAAGAAGAAACATTATAAATCATTAAAAGTAATAATATACCAAGAGAGCAAAAAAAAAAAAGAATCTGTACACAGCTAATAAAATAATCTAGAAATATATAATACAAATCCTCATAAAATTACAAAGGAAACTAGAAATCTGCAAACATAACAGATTGAATATCCTTCTTTCAGAAAATCGTGGGTCAAGTTGTCCAAATTCATAGAATGTACAATACCAAAAGATAAACTATGGACTGCAGGTGATGGTATGCTAAGATAGTGCAATGTGCACTGATTTATGGCAAATATACAACTTTGGCAAGCAGTGTTTATAGCAGGGGAGGCTACACATGCATGGGTTTGCAGAGTGTATGGGAAAACTGTACTTTTCACACTGTTTTGCTGTGAAACTAAAAGTGCTCTAAAAGAGATTTTAAAAAGAAAGTAAAAAAGTTCAATAACAAAATCACAAGGGCTACAGGAGTAAGGGAAGTGGGAAGGTTAGGAGAAGGGAAAAGAAAAAAATATGAGAAGAGGAAAAAATGGAAACAAAGTCTTTGTAAATAGGGAAGGGTGGAGGGGGTGAAGGGAGGACAGGGGTAAGGAGAAAAAATGAGAACCAAAGCCTGTCATGTAAAGGTATAAGATCCCAATGATGAATATAATTGTACTGTATATCTAAAAATGTACCAATAAGCTTAATGAAAGGAAAGAAAACCCACAGGTCAGGAAAGATATAGTTGATTCAAGCTATACAATAATTTTAGTACCTATAATTTATGATAAATATTAAATTTTATCAACACATATAGTTCAATATAAATTGGTGTTTTTAGTTTTTGTTTTTTGTTGTTGTTTTTAGGGGGTGTTTTTCTTTGAGATCTCTCAAAGAATTAAAATTAGAAATTTTATTTGACCCAGCTATCTTCCATTTAGGTAGTTTCCCCAGAGAGCTAGAGACATCATACTACAATGATACATGCATAACAGTTTTTGCAACAGCACAATTCATAATAGATAAATCATAAAAGCAGCCTGTATACCAATCAACAGATGATGGGATAAAGAAATTGTGAAGTATATATATGTAATGAAATATTACCCAGCTGTAAAGAAGGACAAATTTGAGACATTTGTAAGAAAATGGATGTACCTGGAAAATATAATGCCAAATGAAATAAACCAGACATCCAAGTTTGAATACCATATCGTATCTCATAAAAAGATAAGATAAAATTAATGTTTTGTATGTCCTTCAAAGTTTCTCATGAGTTCTTCAAATGTTCTTATATTACTCATACATTTAATATTTAGCCTTTCCTCTCCAAAATTTGCAAGATACTTGTATTATTTTTCATAATATTAGTTATTGATATTTACTTTTTTTCCAGGTAGAAGTCTAACATTCTCTTCTCTCACTTTCTCTCTTCAGCTAACTTGTGTATCCTTGTTCTCATATATATTTTTGGAATCTTCATGTATTTTATCCCTCAGATATACAAGTCCCTTGGGAGTCTTTGGTCTAAATTTATAATTGTTCTTGAAGTACAGAAAAAAATAACAGAAATCTCTTAGAGAGAACACCTTTCACTTATTTCAAGAAAAGAAAGGTAAATTGTTAAACAAAATATGTGTGGTGTATTTTGTTCTTTAAAAATTATGAGTTGGGACAAGGTATATGTCACAAATATTATCAAAATAATGAATATTGCAGTAAATTAAATAATATAGTAAAAAGAGAATCCAGTAATAATAATTACTTTGAGAATATATTGTAGACCTAAATAACTAAACTATATGTTATTATTATTATAACTTTTATTATTGCACATTAGTAATACAGAAAAATAGGTATAATTTTGGCATAGTATTACCTCTGTTCTGAAGTGAATTTTTCAGTATTTAATTTTCCAATCACCCTCTTAACAAAATTCTATTAATAGTCATATGTATATAATGCTATGAGCTATGGAATGGATTAACATTTAATGTATTCTTTTTGGATTTCTGTAACATGTAATTTCAGACTTAATTATCTTCATTTTAATTATTTAATTTAAATCTTAAGACTACTTTATAATAGTAGTCCAGTACATATCTAGTAAAAGCTAGCATTTTGTTCCCTTCTTCAGTACAGATTTGATAAGAAATCAGGTACTCCAGTGAAGTGGTAACTGGGCGTGGTAGTGCAGGCTTGTAATTCCGGCTCTAGGGGAGGCTAAGGCAGGATGATTGCTATGAGTTCAAGGTTACACTGGGCTACACAGTGAGTTCAAGACCAGCCTGAACTACATGCAAAGACCCTATCTCAAACAACAGGAAGAATAACAAACAAACCAAACAATTACTGAAGTGATTAGCTCTTCTGAAAAAGAAAACAAAACAAAAAAACAGGATTATGTCTGGTTATAGTCTTTGAAAATTTTACTATAGAAGGAAAGGGATAAACATAGAAGCACAGATGCTATATTAGGTCTTCATAAGAAGCTACATGGTATTTTACAATTTGTAGTGTCAAAGATACATGCTGTTTAGAGTTTACTTTGAAGGTACTAATCCTTTCACTACTTATGACACTACTATAATGGTATAAGAATTTCCTAATGATGTCTTTTAAATAAAATTAATTATTTGTAATGACTTTATAAATATTCATTTTCTCTATTTCAAGCCTATCAATTTTCACTATCAACTATAATTTTAACCCCTCTATTTTTTTCTTAAAATATTCTCTAGTATTTGATTTTAAAGTAGTTTCTAATGCTATTTTTTATTCATGTACTTATTTATACATATTTATTCTTTCATTCACATAATTATAATTGCTATATTAATTTATATAACTGGCATATAGATTTCTCATATAAATTGACTATAGAATCTCAATATTAGTTCTTATTTTAAAGGCAAAATTAAGGAGGCAAATGTAGGTTAAGAGGGGATATGATTTCAAGAATTTATTGATCATATTTGTTTATTATATGCTTTTAAAATAATGATCTGGCTGATTAGCTAAATTAGTAAAAATGTAGTAATGATAGGTAAAAATCAAGAGTGCAGTTGTTTAGTATTCTTTTTGTGTACCCGGAAACACATTGTTGCTATATTCCTCAGGAAGGAGAGTGAGGTGAGTGAATGAAAGACGCAAAAGAAAATAAACTATGAAGACTCCTTACCTGTCTCAAATCCATCCTGTCTTCATCTGTCCTCTGAAGGGGAGGTTTTGGCATCTCAGCTCCCAGATCCTACATGACACAGTAATTTAGAAAATGAGTAAAGAGAACCAAATCAAAATAAATATGAAGAAAAGGGTTGAGAAATTAGAGAAAAAAAACTAAAACCAAAGAGCTAATAAGGAATGTAGTACAGGATAAGGCTGAAGAAACAAATCAAAAATTCCCTGCAGTACAGAAGCTTTTTAGTAAGATGAGATCCCAGTTGTTGATTCTATCTGCTAGTTCCCGTACTACTGAAGATTTGTTCATAAAGTCTTTTCCTATACCAATGTCTTCCAGAGTTCTGCCTAACTTACCTTCCAGCAAGTTTAATGTTTCTGTTTTAATATTTAGATCTTTAATCCATTTGGATTTTAATTTAGTGCATGGCGAAAGGTAAGGGTCTAATTTTAATCTGTGGCAGGTTGACATCCAGTTTTTCCAACACCATTTATTAAAGAGGCTATCTTTCCTCCACTGAGGATGGTCAGCTCCTTTGTCAAAGATGAGGTAGCTGAGTACATCTGCATTTGTTTTTGTGTCTTCCAGTCTGTTCCACTGATCCTCAGGCCTATTTCTTTGCCAGTACCATGCTGTTTTTATCACAGC
>NW_022900926.1:82244909-82277914 GCF_012274545.1 Fukomys damarensis | reverse complement strand
TCACCCCACAAAGAATGGCTGCTATCAAGAAATCACACAATAACAAATGTTGGCGGGGTTGTGGGGAGAAAGGAACCCTTCTCCATTGTTGGTGGGAGTGCTGACTAGTGCAACCACTATGGAAATCAATATGGAGATACCTCAAAGAGCTTGGACTGGAGGTTCCATTTGACCCAGCCATCCCTCTGCTGGGTATCTTTCCAAGAGAACTAAAAGAATCATATCACAGAGAAGTATGTGCACCCATGTTTATAGCGGCACAGTTTGTAATAGCTAAATCTTGGAAACAGCCTATTTGCCCACCCGTTGGAAACTGGATAAAGAAATTGTAGTTTTTCTATAAAATGGAATATTACTCAGCCATAAAGAATGAGAAAATAGATTCATTCATAGGAAAATGGATACATATTGAAGATATACTCCTAAGTGAAATAAATAAGTCACACATGTGTAAATACTGAATAGTTTCCCTGGTTTAAATAAACTGCAACAATGCATAAGATTCTAATAAGATTACTGACATTTAGAAATTTGAAGAAAGGAGCTAAAGGTGTAGGTAAGGTGGGATGGGTAAGGGAAGAGTAAAAAGGGAAAAGAAAAAAGTGTGAGAGAATGAAAAGATGAAAATAAAGTGTTTGTAGATGGGGAGGGGAGGAGGGTGTGAAGGGAGAGCAGAGGTAAGGGGAAAAAATGAGAATCAAGACTTGTCATGTAGAGGTACAAGATCCCAACAGTGAATGTAACTGTACTGTATCCCTAAAATGTACCAATAAACTCAATTAAAGCTGAAAAAAAAATTCCCTGAAAATGGAGAGAGAATAAGCTTTTGTGTTTGTCTTAGATATGTGGATTAGTTCCTTTTAATGGTATTTGAGAGAGATCATGGAAGATAGATCTTCCTTTTCCGATACTGTTTGGTGGTTCACTCTGCCTTTGTGAATATGACTTCTGGAACTGTGGTCCACATAGGCTCAAGATTTATTAACCTTACAAGTGAAATCACACATCATCATCAGCTGGTGCAAGTAGTAATGCTACTTGCATGGTCACCATTGCAACAGGAAGCCCAATTACTAGGCACAAATAGAACTGCTAATTAAAAACTTTTATTGTAATGGCTGTGATTAAGAAGAAATTGAAATTCAGAACTATATTCTTCATATTAAGATAGTCCATCTTATTTTTTATCAAGCAAAATGTTTATTGTCACATTCCAGACTACATAATGATAACATTCATCATAGGGAATTTTTACCTTTACATGATGTATCTTATTTCTTCTATTTTTCCCATTCCTGCCTCTCTTTGACCCCTCTTGCCCTCCTTATATTTAAAAAAACATTGTTTCCATTTTTCTTTTTCTATTTCTTGTCCCTTCTTTCGTTTCTCCCTCCTGCTCCCTTGTTCCCCTTCTCATTTGAACATTTTCTAATTTAAAATGACTACTGTACATTTTAGTCCTTATTTCCTCTTTTGCTTTCTCACACTAGAAAAAGAGTGATATTTGAGAATATGAGTTCAACTTATTTCATCTAGGACTATGATCTCAAGGTGCATCCATTTGGCTGTAAATATCTCAAGGTTATTTTTCTTTATAGCAGGGTAGTACTCCATTATATACAAAAAAACACATCTATATCAATTTGTTGGTTGATGTTTCCAAGGTTTAGCTATTACAAATTGTGCCTCTATAAACATGGGTGTGTATATATCACTGTGGTTTGATTCCTTTATTTCTTTGGGGAAGATACCAAGTAGGAAAGTATCTGAGTCAAATGGTACCCATCGTTTTAGATATTTGAGGAATTCCTCCCAACCACTGATTTCCACAGTGACATTTTAAAATTAATTTTATTGGTACATTTACTGTCTACAATATAATGACATTCATTGTTGGAAATTTGTACCTTTACATATCTTTACAATCTTGATTCTTATTTTTTCCTCATTCCCCTATCCTCCCTTCAACCCCTCCCTCCCTCCCTATCTACAAAGACATTGTTTCCATTATTTTCATTTTCTCACATTAATTCCATTTCCTTCTTTCCTTTCACCCTGTGCACCCGTTTTCCATTCCTCTTTGTCCCTTTTCTTCCTATTTTACATTATCTATTATAACTTTTAGCCCTTATCTATACTTTGAGTTTCTCACACTAGAGAAACTATTTGGTACTTACACATAGGTATCCTATTTATGTCACTTAAGAGTATAGCCTCAATGTACATCCATTTAGCTATTAATGTCTCTAATTTCTCATTCTTATGGCTTAGTAGTATTCCATTTAATTAAAAAACCCACATATTTTCTTTATCTGGTCTCCTATTGATGGGCATTTGGGCTGTTTCCAAGTTTTAGCTATTACAAATTGTGCTGCGATGAACGTGGATGCACATATATCACTATGGTATGATTCTTTTAATTCTTTAGGGAAGATACCCAGCAGGGAAACAGTTGGGTGAAATGGGACTTCCAATCCTATTTCTTTGAGGTATCTCTATACTGCTTTCCACAGTAGTTGTACCAATCTACACTCCCACCAGCAGTGGAGCAGCGTTCCTCTCTCCCCACAGCCCTGCCAGCATTTGTTATTGGTTGATTTCATGACAGCAGCCATTCTTTCTGGGGTTAGGTGGAATCTCAGCATTGTTTTCATTATCATTTCTCAAATGACCAATGATGTTGAACAGTTTTTCATATGTTCATTTGCTATTTGTACTTCTTTGTCTGAGAAATGTCTGTTCATTGCAGATGCCTATTTTTGGATTAGGTCTTAAGATTTTGGAGGTATGATTATTTTTTAAGTTCTTTATTTATTCTAGAAAGTAGACCTTTATCTGAGAAACAGCTGATGAAATGTTTTTCCTAGATTGTAAATGGTCTCTTCACTCTGTTGGTGGTTCCTCTTGCTGTGCAGAGGCTACAAATAAGAAGACATCCCATTTCTTGATTGTTTATGCTAGGTCACTGGCAACTGATGTTTTGTTCATAAAATCTTTTCCTACACCGATGTCTTCAAGAGTTCTACCTAACCTCTCTTACAGCTAGGTTAGTGTTTCTGTTCTAATGTTTAATCCATTTATATTTTAGTTGGTCCAGTTTTAATCTTTGCCAAGGTGAAACCCAGTTTTTTCAGCATCATTTATTAAAGAGGCTATCTTTCCTCCAGTGAGAGTGGTTGGATTTTTGTCAAGGATGAGGTGGTTGAGTGTTTCTGGAGTTGTTTCTTCATCTTCTAATCTTTTCCACTGGTCTTCAGGTCTGTTTCTTTGCAAGTAACATGCTGTTTTTATCACAGTGGCTTTGTAGTATAATTTCAAGTTGGGAATTGTGATACCTCTAACTTCTCTTTATTGCCTAAAATTGATTTTGCTATTCTGGGTCTCTTCTTGTCTGAAATGAATTTTGGATTGTTTTCTCAAGGTTCGTGAAGAATGCTGCTTGGGTTTCAATTGGGATTCCATTGAATCTACGTAGCAGTTTTCAAAGTATGGCCATTTTCAGTATGTTGATTCTTCCTTCCCAGGAGCAAGGGGTGTCTTTCCATTCTCTGGTATCCCCATGAATCTCTTTTTTCAGAGTGCTGTAGTTTTTGGAGTAGGGATCTTTGATTTCTGTCATTAACTTTATTCCTAGGTATTTAAAATTTTTGGATGCTATTGAGAAGGGAATTGATTGTCCCATTTCCCTCTCAGTGAGTCTGTTTTCCATGAACAGAAAAGCTATTGTTTTTTGTGTGTTTTTGTAACCATCTATTTTACTGAATTTGGTTATTAGGTCTGGAAGACTTTTGGTGGAGTTCTTGGAGTCTTCTATATAGCGTATCATGTCATGTGCAAATGACAATTTGACTTCTTCCTTTCCTATCCTTATTCCTTTTATTTCTTTCTCATATAATTGCTGTGGCTAAAGTTTCCAAAACTATATTGAGCAGGAGTGGTGATAGTGGGCATTCTTGTCTTGTTCCTGATTTTAGTGTGAATGATTTCAGTTTTTGACCATTTAGTATGATATTGGCTGTTGTTTTTTCATAGATGGATTTTATCAGATTGAGGTAGAGATTGTGGTGTAGTCCAGACAAATGTGGCTGCAGGAAGATCCCAGCCAGGGATCCATCCAGAACCCAGATGCTTGAGCAAACCCACCCAGTCAAGGCCTGCTCAGGAAAGAGCTACAGAGATGCAAAAGCTACAGTCAGAAATCTGCCCCATAGCATCTGTGGTTTGAACCCAGGAGTTGGTGTATTAGTGAGCAGCAGAGAAAAGTCCTCTTGGTGGCTTTCTGAGACTTGAAGACCACTGGGTGAGCAAAAAGTTGTCTCAATAAAGGCACAGCAGGCTTAATCTGTTCAAATGAGAAGACATGGAAATAAGTCCCAAAACCAGACTTCCAGATCACCTAAGGCAACTCCAAAGGGAAACAAGATGGAACAATCTGATATTCAACCACCTGGACTCCCTGAACTGACAGCAATAGAGGATCTGGAAAAAATGGCATCAGAAATAATTTATTAGATAATTGAACAGATTGTGTCCATAGTGCAAGACCTGATTAATAAATTAAAGTGGACTCAAATAAAAAAAATAGAGAAGCTGAGGAACATGATGGAATTCCAACATAGGAAACAAATGGAATCCATAAAACAGATGCATATTTCTAGGAGATTATAAACTCCACTGGAATGTTACTAAGCTGAATGAACCAATATGAAGATAGAATTTCAGATATAGAAGATAAGATTGCAACTAGTGAACAGGAAAATAAAACTTCTTAAAAATAGTAAGGGACCATAAGAAGAAATCAATCCATAAGCTGCTAGATGATGCAAAGAATAATATAAGACTGATCAGAGTCAATGAAGAAACAGGAGAGAGTGCAGATGACATTAAAAAAAAAAAACTGTTCACAGAAGTAATGGCAAAAAACTTCCCAAATAGGGGGATAAAAATTGACCTGAAGATAAGTGAGGCATATAGGACTCCAACTAGTCATGATAAAAAAATAAAAATAAAAAATCTACACATAGGCGTAAAATAAAGATTCCAGAAACCCAACAGGAGAACAAAATTCTACAAGCAGTCAGAGAAAAAACACAAATCACACACAAAGAACAGCCTATCAGAATCACAGCAGACTTCTCAATGCAAACCCTCAAGGCAGAAGAGCTTGGAGTGTTGCATTTCAAGCCCTAAAGGAAAACATCCTCCAACCCATATTGATATACCCTGCAAAACTATCTGTCAAAATTGATGGAGAAAAAAGATACTTCCACAGTGATTTTACCAGTCTACACTCCCACCACCAGTACAAAAATGTTCCTTTTTTCCCATTGCTCCTCCAACATTTGTTATTGGTTGATTTCTTGATAAGAGACATTTTTCTAGAGTGACATGCAATTTCAGTGTTGTTTTAATTTGTGTTTCTTGAATGACCAAATGATGTTGAATATTTTTTCATACATTTGTTTGCTGTTTGTAATTTTTCATCTGAGAAGTGTCTATTCATTTCAGATGCCCATTTTTGGATTGAGTCTTCAAATTTTTTGTGAGAATATGATTTTTTTTAGTTCTTTCTATATTCTAGATAGTAGTCCTTTTTCTGAGAAACAGCTAACAAAAATTATTTTTCCACACTGTGGGTTGTCTCTTCACTCTGCTGGTGGTTTATCTTGCTGTTCAAAAACTCTTTTTAAATAGATGAGATCCCAGTTGTTGATTATTTGTGACAGTTTCTATGTGGCTAAGGATTTGTATATAAAGTCTTTGCCTGATCTTATGTCTTTGAGAGTTCTGCTTATTCCATCTTCCAGCAGATTAAGTGTTTCTGTTTTAATATTTAGTTCTTTAACCCATTTTAATTTTAGTTTAGTCCATGGTGAAATATATGTTTCTAATTTTAATCTTCAACATGTGGAAAGCCAGATTTTCAGCACCATTTATTAAAAAGTCTCTCTTCCATGAAGGTGTTTGGATCCTTCATCAAAAATCATGTGGCTGAGTGTGTTTTTACATCATTGAATCTGTTCCACTGATCTTCCGGTCTGGTTTTTTTTTGTTGTTTTTCCAGTAGCATGCTATGTGTATCACAGTAGCTTTGTAGCATAATTCTAAGTAAGAGATTGTGAGGCCCCCTACCTTGCCTTTGTTGCTCAGAATTGCTTTTGCTATTCTAAGTCTCTTTTTTTTCAGCTTTAATTGAGTTTATTGGTACATTTCAGGGATACAGTACAGTTACATTCATTGTTGAGATCTTGTACCTCTACATGACAAGTCTTGGTTCCAATTTTTTCCCCTTGTCCCTGCCCTCCCTTCACCCCCTCCTCCCCTCCCCATCTACAACTACTTAATTTCCATCTTTTCATTATCTCACATTTTTTTCTTTTCCCTTTTTACCCTTCCCCTACCCGTCCCACCTTCCCTACACCTTTAGCTCCTTTCTTCCCATTTCTCAATGTCAGTAATCTTATTAGGATCTTCTGTATTGTTGCAGATTCCAAGTCTCTTTTGATTTCAAATGAATTTTAGAATTATTTTTTTCTAATTCTGTGAGATACACTATTGGTATTTTGATTGGGATTGCATTAAATCTGTATAACAATTTTTGAAATATAGCCATTTTCACTATGTTCATTCTTCTACCCAAGAAAAAGTGATATCTTTTCATTTTCTCATATCCTCTTTGGTCTCCTTTTTCACAGTATTATAGTTTTCAATGTAAAGGCCTTTTACTTCATTAGATTGATTCCTAGGCATTTCATTTTTTAGAATGGTATTGTGAAAGGTGTTTCTCCCCTAAATTCTCTCTCAATAAATTTGTTATTTGTGTGTAGGAATGCTATTCATTTTTGAGGATTGACTTTGTATCCAGCTATACTACTGAATTTGGTTATTAAATCTGAAAGTCTTTTGTTGGAGTTTTTAGGGTCTTCTGTGTACAATATAATGTCATCTGCAAATAATGATAATTTTTTTTCTATCCTTATTCCTTTTATGTCTTTCTTTTCTTTTTCTCACTGAGTTTATTGGTACATTTTAGGTATACAGTACAGTTACATTCATTATTGGGACCTTGTACCTTTACATGACAGGTCTTGGTTCTCATTTTTTCCCTTTACCCCTGGCCTCCTTTCACCCCCTCTTCCCTTCCCTATTTACAAACACTTTATTTCCATTTTTTCATTTTCTCATATTTTTTTATTTTTCCTTACTTCTTTTCCCCTACCCTTCCCACTTCCCCTACACCTTTAGCCCTTTTCTTCCTATTTCACATTGTCAATCATACAATTAGGATTTTATGTACAATTATAGTTTTCCACACCAGAGAAACTATTTGGTATTTACACATGTGTGACTTATTTATTTCACTTAAGAGCATATCCTCAAGCCGGGCATGGTGGCACATACCTGTAATCCCAGCACTCAGGAGGCTGAGGCAGGAGGATCATTGTGAGCTCGAGACCAGCCTGGACTACATAGTGAGTTCCAGGTCAGTCTCAACTACATAATGAGACCCTGTCTTAAAAAAAAAAAAAAGAGTATATCCTCAATATTTCTTTCTTATCTAGTTGCTGTGACTAATGTTTCCAGAACTATATTGAATAGGAGTGGTGATAGTGGACATCCTTGTCTTGCTCCTGATTTTAATGTGAAAGACTAGTTTTTGACCATTTAGTATGATGTTGGCCATTGGTTTTTCATAGAAAGCCTTTATCAGGTAGAGGTAAAGACCATCTATTCCAATTTTCTGTAGGATTTTTATCATAAATGGATATTGGACTTTGTTGAACACTTTTTTCTGCATCTATTGAGATGAGTATATGGTTTTTGTCCATAGGTCTATTAATATATTGTATGACATCAATGGATTTGTGTATGTTGAACCACCCCTGCATCTCTGGGATGAATCCTACTTGGTTATGATGTATAATTTTCTTGATGCTTTGCTGTTTTCTGTTTGCCAGTATCATATTGAGGATTTATGCATCTATGTTGATTTGTTGGATCCTTCTCTGGTTTTGGTATCAGGGTAAGCTTGCTTCCAGGAATTAATGTTGGAATATTGCTTCCCTTTCAGTTTCAATAAGATTTTGAGAAGTAGTGGTATTAAGTCTTTTCTAAATTTCTTATAAAATTTAGCAGTGAATTTGTCAGGGCCTGGGTTTTTTTGTTGTTTTTGCTGTTAGGCTTTTAATTACATTTTAAGATTCATTAACTGATATTTGGTTATTTAGAATTTTCATATCTTCTTGATTCCATTTTGGTAATTCATATGTGTCTTGGAATCTGTCACTTACTGTATAAATTGAGAACCTGTATTCTAATAAGATGAAAAACACAGAAGAAATGGACTGATTCCTAGATACTTAATGGATTGCCAAAAAATATCAAAAGTAAATCTTATATCTGCACCCTTTCTTTTCTTTCCCTTAAGTTTATTGGTGCATTTTAGTCATATAATACAGTTGCATTCATCATTAGGATCTTGTACCTTTACATGATGTTATTTGGTTCTTATTTTTCCCCATCCCTCTGCCCTCTCTTCACCCCCTCCATCCTTCCCTATTTACAAAAACTTTGTTTCCATGTTTTTCCATTTCTCATAAAGATATGAAAAAATGTTCAACATCAACATCACTGATCATTCAAGAGATGCAGATGAAAACAATGCTGAGATTCCGCTTCACCCCAGAAAGAATGACTGCTATCAAGATATCAAATAACGAAATACTGGTGTGGTTGTGGCAAGAAAGAAACCCTTCTCCACTGTTGGTGGGAGGGCAGCCTGGTGCAACCATTGTGGAAGTCAATATGAAGATACTTCAAACAGCTAAGATTAGAAGTCCCATTTGACTCAGCTATTCCCCTGCTGGGTATCTTCCCAAAAGAATTAAAAGGATCATGCCACAGTTATGTATGTGCACCCATGTTTATAGTGGTGCATTTTGTAATAGCTAAAACTTGGAGACAGCCCAATTTCCCATCAACTGGAGACTGAATAAAAATGATTTTTTTTTCTAAAATGGAGTAACACTCAGCCATAAAGAGTGAGAAACTACACTCATTTATAGTTAAGTGGATGCAGATTGAAGCCATACTCTTTAGTAAAATAAATAGGACACACACATATAAATATCAAATAGTTTCTCTGGTGTGAAAAAATAAAAGTGTAAATAAGGATCAAAATGTATAATTGATATTGTGAAATAGGAAGAAAATGTCTAAAGAAATAGGGGAAGTGTGAAGACTAGGAGAAAGGAAAGAATCAAAAAGAAAATATATAAGAAATGGAAAAAATATGTAAACAAAGTTTCTGTATATTTTCATAATGGGAAATACCTATCTGTAGAGAGAACTGCCCTTGGAGGTTTTCATAATTTGGTAAAAGCAGGCTTAATTATATTGTTGTACAGAATTGTTATAAATGTTGCAGTTATTCCTTGACTATAGTAACTTAGTTCTAACTTTCACTCTTTTTTCTGTGAATGTATATAAGCTGATATACTATTTTCTACTTTACAAAAGTTTCAATGCATAATTCAGAAAAAACACAGTGAAATAGAAATTGCTTTTAGTGAAAGTTAAAATGAAGATATTGGAGGAATATTTTAGTTAAATTTTATGTACTCTGTGCACAAAAAGTCTACTACATGGAGAGAAGATATTAGTACTTTTTTTTTCATTCTACCATGAATTTGCAGAGTTGTTCATGTCCTGGTAGTTTACAATGGATTAATTCTTGGTCTTTTTCTTTTCAAATAAATATGTCAGATGTCACATTATTAGACAGGAAAATGAGGTAACCACTCAGAGAAAGCTGTTATAAATACTGTTATTATTTATAGAGATAAGTAATAGGGAGGTTTTCAAAGAAACCTTTGAAACTCTATTAGTTCAAAACTCTATTAAAATAAAATTGTTTTGATTGGGGGAGGCTCAGAAATGATGATCCAGAGGCAAAATTGTGTTTTCACAATGATCAGTTCAATAAAGCATCAGTCAAGACTGTCAAGTATTTAATTGAATGCTTTGCAGGCAAACCTGTATGGTATAAAGACAAAGCCACACACTTTAGATTCTCCTTGAGTTTTCTGTGTACAGTGCAGTTTCTGTTACATTGCATTGCACTGCAGTTTCTCTGTGGTAAAACATGGACTCTTCACTTTTTTATGTGATAAACATGCCAAGATATTTTGTGTAGGTTATTACGTCACATTTTTTTCATGTACCTAGAGTACCACAAGCACTGTAAAAAATTAATTTTATTAAACTATCTCATTATTTGCTTGATTTTTCATTTTGATGAAAAAACACAAGATAATGTGGCCTTTATATAATAATATGTTTAAGCATTCACTATAATTCTTTTTCTAAAGAACATGTAATTTTTTTTAGATTTGCAATTTTGAGAATGGATATATTTTTAATAAATTTAAGAATGCTACTATAGTTCAAGTTCATATTTCTCCAGTCAGCTATACAATAAATAGCTGCACTATAAAGGTATCATGATGCATGTTGCTTAACTGACTTGTTTTTATTTTAATATTGATCTTATGATCTTATTTCCATAGCCAAACTATCCTCCAGTAGTATTCTTTTTCTCTGCTGACCTTTGGACCAATTTCTAGAACTGCATACTTCACATAATACCCAGGAAATGGATGTGATTTTCCAATTGCCCTCCAAGTCATCTGTCCTCTAACAGAGTGTCTGAAGTATATACCTACAGTTTGCAAACAGTTGCAAACTAAAGCAGTTTATTCAATTTGTCTGTCTTCTCACCCCAAATGCCTTCTTTCATCTCTACTGCTACCGACCGTAGGGCAGCAAACACGGGATTTCACGAGGAGATACAGGTTCTCTGAAAGGTGGGAGCAGGTTCGGCGATGACAGTCAGACAAAAGCACTCAACACCGAGGTGAAGTTTGCCAATGCTGCTGCAATTTTATTTCTAACTCCAGGTGTTTATATACTAGTTTCAAGGGCACACCTCAAGAGTGATTCCAGTCACAGGCAGGCATAAAATAGACAATAGTACTGTAAAAATTAAGACCACAAGGTCAAGGTAAGACCACACCTATATACCATCACAAAAGCTAAGACCATTAAGTCAAGGTAAGACCACACCTATACGCAGTCAGAAGGGGAAGTTTGTAAGACAAAGGACTGGCTTTAGCATGTCACCTTCAGGTTCACCTTCAGGACTTCACAGTCCGGGGCTCAGGGTCAGCACTTTGGTCGCCCGTCCTCTCGTGCCTCAATACCTCCACATCTCTAGGAACATCTAATGGTTCCTAACCTTTCCTGGGCCCAGAATACAATTCTACAGATAATGAACAAATAGTAATAAAGACAAAATAGAACAGAATTATAGATGAACCCAATGTCCCCAAACTGCAGGCAGAGAGGCCAGCTATTCTCTTCACGGCTGACTTTGCATGCGGTGTGTGCCAAGGACCTCCAGGAGGCTTAACCCCGTGGGGACGATA
Source organism: Fukomys damarensis (assembly GCF_012274545.1). NCBI lineage: Eukaryota > Metazoa > Chordata > Mammalia > Rodentia > Bathyergidae > Fukomys > Fukomys damarensis. Next base: position 82,266,428 of record NW_022900926.1, on the reverse strand, counting down.
CCTCTGGTCTGGTTTCTGCCAGGTGACCGGCATTGTCACACAGACTCTACTGGAGTGGTCGTGGCACTCTACACTCAAGTAAAACTTATCAACATTTGGTGCAAACTTCACATTGCCTATTGTCAGAGAAGCCCAGTCTTTTTACCAAAACTCTTAGAGTTCTTTGTTTCCTCTGGTGCTGATATATTATTGTCTGTGTCACTCATTTCAGTTATTGACTGAACCAGTGTTATAGTTTTTATTCCTATGCAACCAAATTATAAATTCCTTGAAGTTCATGATCTCAAAACCTGACTCACATCTTCCTTTTGCCGCCATAGATCAAGAATCAGAATTTTGCACAGAGAAATCACGAATTATTACTATTACTATTATTATTATTATTATTATTATTATTATTATTATTATTATTATTATTATTATTTTGGTACCAGGTATCAAACTCAGGACCTTGTGCTTGTATGGCAGGCGACAGAACTACTGAGCTATATATCCTTGGCCCTCAATCATGAATTTTTAAATCCAGGAAGAATCATAAGAAATAATCTTAATCAAAACATACAGATAGGAGAATCAGATCTATAGGGTTAAAACAAAAATTGAAACAAAATAATTGATGAATTTGAATGTTAGATTCCTTCCTGAGTGTTAGAAAAAGTTTAAATTTTTTTAACTATATAGAACAGTCGCTAAGACTATCCTTTTAAAACTTGAGCATGTATCAACTAGGATTTGTTAAAACAAGAATCCACATTTCTAATAAAGATTCTTTGGTTCTTAGATGTGAGGCAAAATGCATTTCTAGTAGTTTCATAGATGATGCTGTTATCACATGAACTATCTTCTCAACAGCATTGCTGTGGGAAAAGATTCTTATACATAATTGCTGTCTCATAGTTTTCATATTAAAATAGAATGCTTTTTGTAAATTAAAGTTTTCTTAAAAACATTTCAACAGTTTCTGTTCCTAACATGGTTTTAATATGCTTCTAAGGTTTCAACTTCTCTAATGATTCACATTAGACATTATCAAGCTAAAACATAATTTTTAAAACTCTCATTTTAATTAAAATTCAGGTTTTATTGAAAAGGACAACTTAACTGCTAAGAGAGCAATAACCTCATATCTAAATTTAGCATTCTCACACTCAAATGAAAGCAAAGCAAATTTGGGAGGCAGATTGGAGGATATATCTTGGAAGTGCTGCACAGGTGCTTACCACTTTTTCTTGATTTATCCTAAGAAAAGAATAAGTCAAGTGATCACAATGAAAACTGTCTATATTTTGAAGAGGTGATCATTTTTGAAGTGAGTGAATTTTTATATTCAACGTCTCAAAACTTCTTGAATAGATTCACTGCCCTATTCAATAGTTCAGCTTTTTCCAAAATATCAAATGATTGTAATCATAGGGTGTATAGCCAATGTTTCTTTCACTTAATAGGCACATTAATTAGGCAAATGATAAATAAATAGATTTTTGTTGTGTAAACTGTATCTCAATAAAATTAATTTTTTTTTCTTAAAAATATTAATAAAACATCAAAATCACTTTACTTAGCATGACATTAGCTACTTAGTAGGATCCAAGTTCAAAATGAAAGTAAAGACAGTAACGCATAGTAAACTGAGTTAAAGATGTTTGTAGTGGCCTAAAGGTTCAGTGTGTATGGTACAGCAGAAACCAGAAAGTAGCTGGAAGGTAGATCACTGGTTTGAGGACTACAGAGTACCTGACACTGTCTCCCAGAAAGGCAGAGAACATAGAAATTCAGAAGCCTCTCAGAAAGGCACAAAAATCCAAAGACACAGGTTTCAACCTTGTATTTGAAGTATTGTCTAGAATCTAAAGGTTTAAGGGCACCTTAAAGTTCAAAGATCTGTGTTTCCTGTGGTTTCATTGCCTTGTATCCCTACAAAAGGGAAATGGATAAAAAAGGAGCAAAGAAGTAGCTTTCCTAACTGTTTTTCTGGAGTCAAGAACAAACCTGCTATTTATGCATCATTTTTCTGCCTCATCACCTATATCATCAATTTCTTGAGATTACTTACTTGTGTTTCTATTCCTTGGAGTAGTGCTTTGCTCATAATTGCTACTTGGTAAGTGTGTAACAGGATTGAAGTAATTCCTTACTGTTGAGTTAATATTTTGCCAATTTTCATTTCAGTCTCCCAAAAAGATAATATAATAATTTGGGTGGAGAATAAGTTAGTTTTGAAAGTATTTTCAACACTATTAGAAAATTTAAAAAATGATTAAAGTAGTCTCCCTAACTTTTAAAGCAGATTATTTTAATTTTAAAGGTAAAAAATATGTCTCCCATCCCAGTATTGCAGAAGAATTTGGTTGCTAAAACTATTTTTTAGTCATATATTTTCATTAGCCACAGAGATCTTGCAAGTGAAGATTAGCCATGGGGCGATGTTAAAGATACATGAGGCAGAATATAAAATAGCTAGACTTTGTAGTGTTACATGGTATTGAAGAAGTAAGGCTGGCTACTTGTACTTAATCTAAACATGTACAGTCTAATTAGAAAGATGTATTGAGGTCAAGCTTTCAAATAATAGAGTTGTGAGTTTTGTGGAGTTTTTTTGTTTGTTTGTTTTTTGTGATTTAAACTAGAAGTGTCCCGGATATGTCTTCAAGAATGAGAATCTGCTATTTTTAATGATTATTTCAGTAGAACAAGAGACAGTAGACCCAAGGATGAGATATTAAGGCTGTCCTATCCCAACCTCCAGCAGGGAGATGTCGATCTCCCTATAGGAAAACAAGAGTCACTGATTTGATCTTTTAGCCAATTCCCATACAAATTCATTTGATTTTTTTGAAAACTTAATTAGCTTTATTAATTTTTATTTTGTATGTAAGAAGGCTAAGTATGTGTATATTAATAAACCAAATTTTTAAAAATCTAAGGTTTACTTTCCATATCCTAAAATCAGGCTTGGCTATCGGCTATCCATGACTTTCTCATCTAAATCAAGCTTATATCTTTTCTCTGTTCTTTTATTTTTATTTTTTGGTTCGGGGATCAAATTTGGGACCTTGTGCTTGCGAGGTGGGCGGCGGCACCACTGAGCTAAATTCCAGCCCATTCATGTTCTTTTCTATTGGTAATTACATAATTTATAAATTATATAACAAATATGAGTAGACTCATACATTAAAAAGTTCAGTTTCTTTTAAATGCTTTATTATGGTAAATGAAGAAAAAAGTTGATATTAAAATCCATGGACCATTATGTATGTCTCAATGAAGAACTTATGTTTCACACCAAATTTATTAATAATACACTTTCCATGGGATAAAACTAGAAAACAGCATTAAAACACATACTAGTTACAATCATAAACTGTGATATAATTTTCTCCTAATTGGAAAAAAAGGTTGAAGTAAAGATAAAACCACAGATCATATTTTTCAGTGCAGTAGAGTTGATACTGACTGACAGTAGACATACAAACACATGCAAATATGTACATATATTTACATACATATATATGTATCCAGATGTTGTTTTAAAGTATTTTAATAACATAATTTGTTACTCATTGTAACATTTCTTTGAAACAAGTATTATTTTCTACATTTTACCAATAAGGAAAGTAGGAATTAAAGGGATCATATGACCTACCCAAAACTGAATAATTGATTAAAGAAGACATTCTCTTTGAATTCTGATTATTTGGCTATTTCATGACCATCCTAGAACAGAAATTGAATAGGAAAAACCCCACAGAATTCTCAAATCAAAATTTACACCCCCCCCACCTTCACTCAGGGCAGAGGTAAGGGGAAAAAATGAGAATCAAGACCTGTCATGTAGAGGTACAAGATCCCAACAATGAATGTAACTGTACTGTATCCCTAAAATGTACCAATAAACTCAATTAAAGCTGAAAAAACATTTACAAAATGACAACTTCATCATTGTGTCTTCTCAAGTTTCGTTGGAAACAACATAATCTATTTTATTTAAATGATGGGAATGCATTTATTTTAGGGTATTGATGAGTTTTCAGAATACCTGGAATAGCCAGAGTATCAAGATAAAATGCTTCCAAGCTAGAAATACTCAGCCATTTCAAGAGAGTGCAGCATGAAAATTTATCTACCGCTTCTGCCTATGCATTGACATTTATGGAACCAGCAACCCAGAAACACCACACCTTCATCCCTGTGCATGTTTGTTCAGTCACCCCCCTCTGGCCAGCAGTTCTTCTAGGTAAAAGCTAGTACTAGTACATTTGTTGTACAGTTGAAGAATGTGTGTACCAGGGGTTTATTTACCACCAGTACTGCAGCATCACACACAACCTCAAACTTTAGAGATTTAAAACAGTGCTCATTCATTTTGGGTCAGATTTTAAGCTCTAGGCTGGGCTTGGTTGTGAGCCTTTGGTTCATTGTATAGATCTGGCTGGACTTAGCTCTTTATCTGGGTCACACTCATTCTGTGTCTAACTGAGTCCACTCTCCAGACTGAGGGGCAGCAGCTACTCACAGAAAGCACTCTTCATGGTGATAACAGAGTGCTTGCTCAGAAGTGCAGTGGGGCATCCTTGAAGGGTTTCGAGTAGCAGACTGAGGCAGTAGATTTCCATTCCACCTTGGCTGCTTCATTACCTACTCAGTCATTTTTTTCTATCAAGTTTTCACAATTTCCGGAATAGATTTACTATCCTAAAAATTTTGTAATCCACTGCCTATGCATTTCTTTCTCTACACAAATCCCCAGAAACTGCTAATATTTCCCACTCTCACAGTAGTTTGGCCTTTTCTAAAATGTCAGAAGATTGGAATCATAGGGTGTAAAATTTTATCAGATTTGTTTCTTTTACTTACTAAAAAGCTTGTAAATTTTCTTCTTATATTTATATGCCCTACTAGCTATTTCCTTTTGTAATGCTGAATAACATTTTATTCCCCAGCTATACTATATTATGCTTATCTTTCACTTACCAAAGGACATCTTGGTTATTTCTAAAGTTTTGTTATAATGAATAAAGCTGCTGTACACATCTATGTAAATTTTGGGGTGGATAGAACTTTCAGTTCATTTGCATAAATAGGAAGGAAAATGATTTTTGGATCACATGGCGAGAATGCGTTTAGTTAGAAACTTACTAAATGTTTCCCAAAGGAGTGTACAATTTTTCCAGCAATATGTGAAATTCCCTTTATATTGCTCTACTTCCTTGCCAACTTTTGGTATTGTTAGTGTTTTGAATTATGGTTATTCTAATAAGTCTGTAGTGGCATCTCCTTGTTTTAATTTGAAATTCCATAATGATATATCTTGGGCACCTTTTCTTTGCTTGGTTGCTGCTTTTATATTCTTTTTTTTTTTTTTTTTTTTTTTTTTTTTTTTTTTTTTTTTGGTTAGGTATCTGTTTTGGGTCAATTTTTTTTCAAGTTTATTGGTAGATTTTACAATACAGTTACATTTTACAGAACAGTTGCATTCATCACTGGGATCTTGTACCTTTACACGTTGTATCTTGGTTCTTATTGTTTCCCCATTCCCCTGCCCTCCCTTCACCCCCTCCACCCTTCCCTATTTGCAAAGACTTTGTTTCCATTTTAATCTTTTCTCATATTTTTTCCTTTCCCCTAACCCTCATATCTCCCTTCCCTCTTTAGACCTGTTCTTCCTATTTCACATTATCTATTATACATTTTGATCCTTATTTACACTTAGTAGGCTGTTTTATCATTTGAGTTTTATGTGTTCTATTTATATTCCACGTAACAGACGTTATCAGATATGTCTTTTGCAGATATTTTTTTCCCAAGCTGTGATTGGTCTTATTCCCTCAGCAATTCTTTTTTGCAGAGCAAAAGTTTCTAATGTTAAGGAAGTTAAGCTATATCAATTATTTCTTTCATGAATTGTGTTTTGGGTTTAATGTCAAAAAGTCATCACCAGGGGCCAGGGATTTAGCTCAGTGGCACCATGCCTTCCTTGCAAACACAAGGTGTGAGTTTGATCCCCGGTACCAAAAAAAAAAAAAAAAAAAAAAGTCATCGTCATACTAAACTTGACCTAATTACTATTCTATCCTCAAAGACTTTTAATTTTGATTTTTCAGTTAAGGCAATTATTCTTTTTTCACCTGATTTTTGTTAAGAGTTTAGAATGTATTTTTTTGGTACATGGATGTCCAGCTGAATTAGCACATTTGTTAAAATATGATCACCTCATTGTATTGTCTTTTTTTCCTCTGTCAATGATCAGTGACTGTACTTATGATGGACTATTTTGGGACTCTACTCTGATATACTTATTTATTCTCTCACTAATACTATCCTTTCTGATTACTGTAGCTTTGGAGTAATCCTTGTGTGAAGAATTGTCAATCCTTCAGCATTGTTGTTCTCATCAACACCTATGTTTCCCTGAACATAAATAAATGTGGTGACACAAACCTGTAATCCCAGCAGTCAGGCAGCTGAGGCAGGAGGACCATCTCAAGTTTGAGGACAGCCTGGGTTACATAATGAGTTCAAGTCCATATAGAACTACATAAGGAGACCCTCATCTCAAAAGACAAAACTACAACAACAACAAAAAGCCAGACCCAATCAGGTTATCCTTCCCCTACATGCCTTACAGAGTAGCCACCAAGCAAGAGAATAGTGCCTCACAAATAAGTTTTTGAATTAATTTTCTGATATATACAAAAATAACTTGCTGGAATTATGGTTGGGATTTCACTGAATCTATAAATTGAGTTGGGAGGAACTAACATCTTTGTTTTTCATTGAGTTTATTGGTACATTTTAGGTATACAGTACAGTTACATTCATCTTTGGGATCTTGTACCTCTACATGACAGGTCTTCGTTCTCATTTTTTCCCCTTACCCCTGTCCCCCCTTCACCCTCTCCTCCCTTTCCTATTTACAAATACTTTATTTCAATTTTCTCATATTTTTTTCTTTTCCCTTATTTCCTTTCCTCTACCCTTCCCACTTCCCCTACACCTTTAGCCCTTTTCTTCCTATTTCCCACTGTCAATTATACCATTAGGACCTTATGTGCAATTATAGTGTTTTCTTCCTAAATTATCATGGCAAACTATTTATTTACATGTTTGATTTATTTTATTCAGAATTTTATAGTTTTTCTTATATGCATGTTACATTTATCTTGTAAGAATTCTATTTTAGAATTTAATTTGAACACACCACTAATGTAAATTGTAATGTTGTTTTAATTTCAAATTCTGTGAATTCATTGATAAATAAGAAAACAGTGAACTTTTGTATGTCAGCTGTGTATCCAACACCCTTGCAATGATAACTTATTATTGCAAATTGGGTTTCTTTGTCAATTCTTTTGGATTTTCTATATATTCAATGATGTAATCTATGAAAAAGGATAGTTTTATTTCTTCCATCTTACTCTAATTATTTTTTCTTTTTCTTGTTTTATTACAATAGTTAGCACTTTCAGTATGATAGTTTAAAGCAGTTGTGAGAACAGGTGTCTGCTGTTCATTTAGAAGTAAAGTTTCAAGAATCCCAACATTAAGCATGATGTCACACATAAGATTTTAGAAAATTTTTAAATCATTATGATGAAGTATTCCTGTCAATAATATGCTGCAAGTTTTTAATCACATGTGGATACTTCATTGTGTAAAACACCTTTTATCATCCTTTGATGTGATCATGAGATTTTTCTTCTTTAGTTTGTTGATATGATGAAATACATTATTTGATTTTTCTAATGTAGAACCAGCTTTATATATTTGGGATAGATCTTATTTGTTTTAACTATGTAATTCTCTTTCAAATAATGGGGCCGGGGATTTAGCTCAGTGTTTACGCTGCCTGCCTCACAAGCACAAAGTCCTGAATTTGATCCCCAGTACTGAAAAAAAAATACAAATAACAATATGTTGTTTAATTTGAGTTGCTAATATTTTTGAGAATTTTTTCATCTCAGCTCATGAGGCGTATTGGTCTGAAAATTTGTTTATGTCTTTGATTTTGTGTTATTAGCATGATGCTAACTTTATAGAATTAGTGAGGAAATATCTCTACTTGTATCTTCTGGAAGAAACTGTTAAGGATTAATATAATATTTATCCTTAAATGCTTAGTATAATTCACCATTGTATCCATGTGGGGGCCTGGTGCTTAATGTTTTCAGATCTTATTAATTATTGATTCAATTTATGTAATAGATGTAGGCTTATTTAAAGATGTCTGTTTTTTCTTATGTGAGTTTTAGCATCTTGTGCCCTTCAAAAAATTGTTTCATCTGTATTGCAAGTTTATGTGCATAATGTTTTATAGTGTGCTTTTATTATCCTTTATGTCTGTGAGGTCTGTAGTAATGTCTACTGTTTTTGTGTCTGATATTAATCCTATGTTTTCTCTCTATTTTATTAGTTAGATTGACTAGAATTTTGTTAACTTTGTTGATATTTTCAAAACATCAGTACAGAGTTTGTTCAATTTCTCTATTTTTAATCTGTTGATTTTGTTTCTTATTTTTGTCAGTAACTTTCTTCTGCTTCCTTTACTTTTCTCTTTTAGTGTCCTAAACTGAAATTTTAGCCTTTGATTTAAGAAATTTCTTCTTTTGTTTTATATTTATATATCCAGTGCTATAAATATCTAAGAAATTTTGGCATTTTCCGTACATTTTGATAACTTTTTTCTTCATATACATTTAGTTTGAAATATTTTTAAAATTTTTGTTGAGTTTGTTCTTTGACCCATGTGTTTTCCAGAATTGGGTTGTGTAATATCCAATTCTTTGAGCAATTTTCTGCTGTCTTTTTCTTATTGACTTCTAGTTTAATTACATTGTGATTTGAACTCAGAAATGGTATGATTTCTATTCTTTTAAATTTGTTGCCAGTGAATTAGCTCAGTGGTTCCACCTCCTGCCTTGCAAGCGCAAGATCCCAACTTCAATCCCCAGTCCAAAAATTTAAATAAATAAATAAATAAATTTGTTATGATATGTTTTATGACTTAGAATGGGATGGATTTTAGTGAATGTTCCTTGTGGTCTTGAAAAAAGTGTTCAATCCATTTTGGTTTGGTGAAATGATTTAGAGATGTCAATCATATCAAGTTGCTAGGTGTTGTTGTTGAACTTACATCCTTCCTGGCTTCCTCTATTTAAATTTAGCCATTTCTAGTAGAATGGTGTTGAAGACTCCACATATAATGATGTATCCATCAATCTCTTTCCTGTTCTATTAATGTATGCCTCATATATTTAGATGCTCATCTGTTCACATATGCCTTAAAATTGTTGTTTCATTGTTACTGTTATATATTGTTATTTTTATGACTTCATTAAAATCATGTAATGCCCCCCTTTATCTGGTAACTTTTCTTAGTAAGGCTGTCTTAAGAGTACGTGGCATATTTCAATGTAATCCTTTTCCCCCCTTTTACTGCTAGCAGCACAGACAGGTTTTGCTCCAATATTTACTGTGAGAACTTGGTAAATATCTGAAAATAGAACATCACAAATGTGCTCTTCACCCTATCCAAATTGGGATCCTTTTGAGATTTTCACTCTCAGACTTCTCCACATGAGGGTTCCAGAAGTTCATCAGTTACAGTTCAGGTTTACCTCCCTCAGTTCAGGTTCCCATGCAGATTTCTGCTGGTGGGTTTCTGCATGTCTTCACTGGGATTGTGCTTATTTGTCTATTTTTCCTTCCAAATGTGATTGTTGATTTTTCTTTTTGATGTATCTGAGAAGAATTATTGATGTTTTTCCTTTTCTTTTTTTTTTTTTTTTTTTTTTTCCTTTGTTTAGGTTTTTACTTGTTAGGATGGAGTGCTAGCTACCTTACATACTGCACTGGAAACTGGAAGCTCTGGCAGTGTAGTAGCATTCCAAAATCTCTAAACAGAAAAGAGTTGAAAATATCAAACTATTGTTTTAAAACACTGTAGTATCAGATTATAGTTGAACAGAAAAAGAATACTATGGGATAGAAAACTACAATGATATACTTCATGACTCCTAATGGTTAATTTATAGGGTTCCTGCACTCTCTGAATTAATTGGATCATTTTCAGCAACTGTGATAATATGTGAGTGGACACTAAATAGTGATTTAATGAATTTAAAGTACTTGCAAGTTGACTAAAATAAATTTAATGTTAAAAATGTTATATCATAGGAAAGGAAAACAAAAGCAAAAACCTCTCTGAAAGAAGCTGTTGGGGAAAGTATCTTCTTTTTTGTTGGTTTGTTTGTATCCAAACAGAAAGCTGTCATGAGTCCTCATCAAGCCCCAAATTAATAGGAAATTTATACTGAGAACTTAACAGCTAAGCATGGTGACACAAACCTGCAATCCCAGTGCTTGGGAGTCTGATGAAAGGGTTTCACTGCAAATTGGAGGCCAGCCTGCCCCACATAGGGAGTTCAATGGCATCCTGGACTACAGAATAAAACTCTGTTTGAAAACAAAACAAAAAACACAAAAAAGTACAAAAATACCCATTATGACTGTCATAAGACATAATTCATTGTGATACTGAGAGCTAAAGACAGTGTTTTTTAAGGCATTTTGTACACTTCAACTGGTATTATTACAAAAATCATTCTAGAAGAATTTATATGCAATGTTATAAGAAGTTTGTAGTAGGTATATCTTTAAAGATGCCTACTTTTCCAGTTTCTATGTATAATTACCAACACAACTGTAAATGTAATTTGTGAACAATGATCTCTGCAGGATTCTGCAATATTTTGTAATATGATCAGTTTCTGATCAGTGATCTCTGTAATATTCAAATAATATTCTTCAGCCTTCTTAGTATCACTTTCCAGTTCTTAATAACCCTTGATTTCAAACTTATGAAATACCTAAACTAAATCATTCGTTTGGTGCTTAATAAAAGTCTTCCAAGTACTTTTATAGACATACTGCTACTCTTGGTGGCAAAGTAGAGAATTACTAACAACTAAAGAGAATTTTAATTTTCTAAACTCATTTATTACTTTATTTAGATTTTATTGAGTCAGATTATTTTAGGCTAAAATCCTCCGTCTCCTTTTTTGTTAATATCATCATTTACAAATAATCTAATGTTTCAGAGCCTCAGTTTCCTGACTGTAAGGTGAAAATAATTCCAAACAGCAAATTGTTATGAAGATGCAAAGTAACACATATGTGAACTGCTGAGATGGTGTCTGGCACATACTGAACACTCCGAAATATAGCAGTTTGTATGGTTGCATTTATTGATATTGTTTTATTCTCTCATTTATTAAAAAATTGTCAGATGGAAATGGTAGAGAACCCCTATAATCCCTGCACTCTGGGAGGCTGAAGCAGGAGGATCCCAACTTCAAGACCAGCCTGGGAATTTTAACTTAGTGAGATCCTGTTTCTAAATTAAAAAAAAAAAAATTTAAAGGTTCAGGCTATTACTCTGTGCAAGGCCCTGAATTCAAAACTCATAACAAAGATAAAAATAATATTGTCAAATAATCAATGTGTACTTTTCACGTTATAGTTAGTCTGTTACCTGCTTATTATTAACTTATACTGTTAAATTAGGTTAAAGTAATACAGTTCTGTCATTCACCAACGTTTGTTCATAATTCTATAACAATATCTCTTCTCCCACTGTCCTAACACTGCTAAATTAGGAATATGTTAGTGTATGCTTATAAATTCAGTTTCTACTATGATTATACTGTGGGTAACCAATTCAGAACTCAGGCTTCTCAGCTCATGTTTTCTTAACCTTTTTTACACTAAATGTATTATCTGTTTATCTTGGTGGAAAAACTGTTGCTTGAACTCAGGCCGACTTGTTTTTCACTCTTAGCATTAACTAGTTCTTAACTTAGGAACTTGGTTCAGGCAGCCTCTCTGAGGCTTGGTTTTCTCAGCTTTTCCAGACATGATGTCAATTTCTGAGAATGGCTAAGACTCCAATAAGATAATGATGCCCAATTTAGCATCTGATGTTGAATTAGCTCTCAGTTAATGGCAGTTACTATTATTCAATGAAATAACTTAAAATAAAAGGCAAGGTTTCATCTGAAGTTGCCATTTCTCTTATATTTTAAAATTTCCATTAGAGTCTTATTTTGACACTTCTTATGATTTCTTTTATCACTTTTGTTAAAGAAATTGCCTATTTGAAGAACAGCATACTACCTAATCTTAGAATTTTTTGTCAGATGAAGACTTTAAGAAAAACATGTAAGAAAATTTTAAAATGGAAATCAAGTGTTAAAAGTTTAATTAGAAAAACTCATCCCTTATACATGGGCTAATGCAGAGTGTGGCAAGCTGCTTAATTGTTGAGTCTAAGGCTATTTTTACACTGTTAACATTCTATTTAGTAATCTTGTGGGAAATAGCATCAAAAGCAGACAAAGAAAAATGTTTCAGTTTCCTGCAGCTGATTCCTGTGATTGCCTGACGTTTAGTTACATTTGGGCATCTGTTTCAGGAACTCCCATTGTCTACAACCATATGCAAACTGAAGTGTGCATTGGGGTATAGACATGAGGAGAGAATTTATACTCGGATATGCCCACCCGACAGCAGCAGGAGAAGCTGGACAAGCCTGGGATACTTCATACAGTTCATTAAATGAACTGTTACTTTATTATTTTGTAAAGCTTCTGTAATGCACATTTATGATATAAAAAGTGCCTTGCATACTGCTTCATTGGAAGGGGACCTCATTTAGATTAACCTGTGACTTCAACAGCAGGTGGTAGAATGAACCAACTGCTTCAATTACTGCTTTTGCGCATGACTTTCATGTGTTGCTAAGATTATCAGAGGAACCTGATTACATCCCCTTAGACACTATTGTTGGCACGATGATTAAGCTGTTATTTTTTTTTTTTTAAGACTGGGAACCTAAAAAGCTTTTTGGCATGAGGCAAAAGCACTGTGTATAGAGATCAGTAAGATAGTGTGTATCATTGCCCTGTAGCTTATCTCCACATATACAGCTCCCTGGTGGATCCCTATGATAAACATTATTGGAACAATTAGCTGCTGCTGACACAGAATCCAGACACAATAGCCATGGCCAGCAGCACAGAGCCAAAAATTATGGAGCCAAAACCCATAAAAAGCAACACCAAGCTAGTCTCCCCATTCAACTGCTGTCATAAAACCCTCCCAGTGCTATGTTTGCATAGCTGGCTTCACCGATATGGCACTGTTAACACAAAAGAAGAAGCTGCAGCACTTGTCTTTGTTTAGCTGAAATTACAAGTCATTGAATTAGTATGTCATCTTTATTGTGCTGTCATGCAGCGGAGGTGAGGAAGCCTCTGTAATGGATGGGAGAGTTTGATGGCCTGAAAGACAGGCTCACAGATGGTAGTCGATATAAAACAGTTTTCCCCCTTTTAAAAAAGGAAGAAAGGAAAAGAGAGAAAAGCAGAAAAAACTGCTTGGAATGGATCTTTCCTGGTTTGTGGTATAATACCAAATGATACTCATACCAGTGTCATATTTAATAACTCTGGTGGCCTAGAGTGTATGACAGGCATAGAATGCAAACGTTCTTTAGGAATGCATTTATGATTTAAATAAATGTGAGGCAGCATTTTAGCTCCCTGGAAAGCTGGCATTATTATTTTTGTTCTGGAGAAATTTCTCATAATATTTCTAAACAAATATGAATGATTAGGTAATATGAATGAGAAGGACTAGCAGTGTATAAAAATGAAAATAATCTTGACCTTTCTTATTAAAAGAAATTATAACTCTGCATTTATGTGATTAAATATATATCTAGACTATTAATGAGAAATAGTTTGAGGCGAATAAAAATATATCTTTAATTCAGTGATTTCTTGTTTCTTTTTCTTTTTAGTTGTATTTGAAATAGATAAGTGGACAACTATTATAGAATTACCCATTTAAAATCAATGAAATGAGAATGTAAACCATTACAAACATTATGGAAATTCACACAGCAATTTCTCAGAAAACTAAAACTGAATCTAACTTTTAAAAGTTGAAATGTTATATTTCTTTAAACATAGCTATTGAAAAGTTTGATGCAGTATAAAAAGCACAGTTCAGAATCTAATTCTTTAATAGAGAAAGCAATCTCTTTGCCAATATTTTATTTCAGGTGGGACTTCAAGTAGCAAACTAGTTTGACCTTCAAGTGTATAGAACTTTTAATTTACTGGTCATTCTAGCAAGAATAACACAAGAGAAAAATTAGAGGTATTATTTTCTATGACGAAATTGAGAAATATGTACAGAAACATATGAAAACCTCTCATGGGATTAGTACACATGTGACTGTTTTAAAAATACATTTGTTTATATGTAAAAAATAATAAGGAGGGCCGGGGATTTAGCTCAGTGGTTTGGTGGCCTGCCTTGCAAGTGCAAGAACTCGAGTTCAATCCCTGGTACAAAAAAAAAAAATCATAAGGAGTGATATATAAGGATTACATGTGGCAGAAATCAGTTCAGTTCATGAATGTACATGTGTTCTTTTCAAATGTGAAAAAAAACTTTCTAAAGATCTCCAAAATAACAGCAGTGTTTTCAAAAAGAGCAATATGAAGGAGAAATAAAGAATTAAATGCCTAATTTGGGATCCCAAATTTATGTCTATTTAGCAGCAGCATTATATTTATTAACTTCTATTTTATGTTATTTTGTCTTTATTTGAGGATTGCAGTGAGCAGTTTCTTTGAAGGAAAATATTGTTCATGTTTGTGTGAGTTGGGTGGTTGATGAAAAGAGCATAGATTAACAATTAGTCAAATTGGAATATTGGCTCTGACACCTGTTAGCTGAAAGACGATGAACAGCTTATAAATTCTTTGCCTCTGACTTCTTATTTTAAATATAAGTGAGGGTGAGTGAACCAGAAGTGAGGCGAAGGGCAGTAAGCAACCTGAAAAAAATTTGAGAATGACTTATGGCTGTGAGATTAAAGGTTGCAACTCACTTTTTCAGTGTCCAAAACATTAACACTGCTGAAGTCAAAAGACCCAGATACTGAAATAGGGGCCTTATACATAAATTGGGGCACAGAAAAAAGACAAGATTAGAACAGAACTGACAGAGCGACAGCTAGGTGCTACCTGTCAAATCCAAGCTCCCTAAAATCTGTCCAGTTAGCATTAGTTCCAGTGCCTGGAGTCTGGACCAAGGATGACAAGGTTTCACTTTTGATGGAGAAGACTTTGTTGAATGAAAATTCAGGCCACACTGATATAGTTACCATGATTTACAATTTAATGTGAATGAGTCAACTAAGTAAAGGTATCAGTAGGCGTAAGTGTAGGAAAATAGAAGATAAAGTACAAAAACCTGAATGACTGAAGTTTGTCATTTTAAGGAGGAGAAAGCAGGTTAAGGTTAAGGAGAGGGAAGGTTAATACAGTTGGGAGGAATCCAGTTAGGAAGAACAATTAGATGCTTAACTTTGCTGGAGTCATCTTTTTTCTTTACTCAAACAGGAAAGGATCTGTTCTCACAACCCATGCATACACACTTTGCCCAGAACCTCTCTCGCCAGTGACTGGTTACAGATATGGTAGATAAATCAGGCAGCTTCCTGGGTTCTTTAAAAGATGATTTCAAGAATTCCAATTACTCTAACTATTGCTCAAATATCTCCAACTATTCCATGATCCCTCAAATTCTTCTATGAAGTTAGTAAAGATTTTTAATTATTGGGCATAAATAAAACAAAAAAGAAACAGCCTGAGTGATAGCTGTTTCTGTCTCAATTTCTAGTTTAGATAATATGTATGAAAGGCATGGAAACCTGGAGATGACCTCTGTCCATAATAATAGTGATTACCATTTTATTTAATCTATATAGATGAGTAATTGCATGTGGAATTAAATTTACATAAGGTATAAGTGATAGGGAACAGGTTTACCTGTGAATTGTTGCTGAGAGAAGATAGAGAAGATGCCAAAGGGGAACATCCCTGAGGTAGATGGACATGGGAAAGACGTGGCATGTAGGGAGAAGGCCAAAGAGAGTTTAGAAAATTTGCTTTTTAACTTCAAATACAGCAAACAGACCAAATTACTTTGTGTACATAGGTGTCTAAAACATTTTATTATGTACCTATTTCCTCTCTTATTTTATCTTTCATTTTAAATTTTTAATTCATTTTCTGGATGAGGACTAGAGTAAAACCACTGAACAGCAAAGCATGCCTGTTAATTATATTCAAAGCGTACTATGTTTTAAACGTCACACATATACAAATTTATAATCTGCTGTTCTAGTGTTATCCTAGAATAGTGTTCCAATGTTTAGGTCACAGAGTCATTTATTTTGTAATATAAACTGATTGCAGCTGAAACATCTTTGTCCCCCTTCCATCCTGGAACTTGTTCTTTATGAATAAATGTCACTTACTCTTTTTAAACTGCCTTTTGGTTCTCTTTTCTTTTCCTTTTCTATGGGCTCTCCCTTTGCCTAAGCTGTGTGACTGAATGAAAACTGAATGATAATTTGTAATGATCACAATGTTATAACCTTGTCAAAATCAACTGGAATATATTTAGCAATTATTTTAACAAGCAGTGCTACAAAAGTAACTTCATAATTTCTTAATTTTATTTTTATCCACCAAATATATGAACACTAACTGAGTTTATCCTAATCCATTGTAAAATATAATTCAGAATTTCTGGCTTAGCTCGTAAATGTGCCTTCATGATTCTACTTTTTTCCTTTCTTTCCTTTTTTTTTTCTATTTTGAATCTCTATTTTCTCCCTCTGAAGCTATTGTCATATTATCTTAAACTAGTGCCATTCCCATACAGACTACTACTTTCAAATCTATTTCAAACCTCTTCCTATCTTCAGCCTTATTTCATCATTAGGTATTGGTATTAATGATCACATAAAACTAAGATTTTTCTCTAAATCAGAAGTCACTAACTTGTTTCTGAATACCTCTTTGTAAACCCTGCAACTTTAACTGTTTTATAATTTAATATTCTGAAGGATCAAAAACTGAATTTTTAATTAGAGAATTAACCATCTCTGTCACTTTATATTGTCTACTCAAAATTCTCTTATAATGTCTCATAGTAGTTTCCAAATATATCCCCTCTCTCCCCAGACTAGCACCTCTTTCTGCTCGGAGTTCCCCAATCAACAATCTTAGGGTTACTCTTTATTACTTGCCTTTAATAATGTGCTACATTCAGAAAATTGTAACTCTTCAACACAAATAACTTCTCCCACTGTTTTCTGACACCATTAATCTTCAGAATCAGCCCTTCAGAATTCTTACATGGGGACTAAAAACAGAACAGGAGTCCACCCACGTTAAATTTGAATTAGCCTTTGAATTATTATCTATCCCTCCCAAAATAGTCAAAGACTCTTTGTTTCTAACAAATTCCAGCCTTATGTTCTCCTCAGCCTAGCACTCAGGAACTTCTGTATTTTGGCCAAGGATTTTGTTTGGTTTTGTTTGTTTTTAATCTCCCACAATTTCTTGGAACAGAGGCTAAGTTTTTCACAAGCTTATTCACTGTTCAAGAAATCATACTCAACTATACAATTAATTTCAAGTACCATCTCTTCTTGATTCTCCAAATACCCTGTCATCTTTTCTTCTGGAATCTCATCTCTTTGCCTTGTCTGACTGTTCAATATTCCCAATCTCTTACATATACTTGAAGATTTTCTTATCCACTTTTTCCACAGTTTGCCCCATTGAATTTTAAACTCTTTCCAGACCAGATATGGTCTCTGCATTTCAAAAATATATCGCTGTAGTTCTTAACAGTGCTTGATAATAGTTATTAACAGGAAAAATTGCTATAAATTTGGTATTACCTTACTGTGTTTTTTATCAGAGGATTCTCTAAAAGCAATATTCAGTTATAAGGAATAGATTTACTAGGACCCAGCCAGTTGAATTAAATCGTGGAATGCATAAATTTTCAAGACTATAACATGAATGATTTTTTTATTATCCTGGATTTGTTACTGACTCTTGAATTCTGTGAGTTATTCTTAGAGTTGACGTTCTTCTGCGACCTGAAATTGTCTAAATGAGGGTAGTATGAGGTGTTTGTTAGTGGGAGAAACCTCTGCCTGAGCAAGTGAATTTTTAATAGTTATATACTACAATTCTTGAATTATAAACATAAGTTCAAATTTTATAGTGAAAACAATTGAAACAAATTGTTAATGGGTTTAATATTGAGAAAATGTAAATTTTATCTCACTGTTATTTAATTGAGGGTAACAAACCCCAGGACTCAGTCTCTCCATGGAAATGAACCTCAAATACATCTTTGATTATTAGGCTGTGATCCCGACTCCCAAACTTGCAGAAGTAAAGGCAGGGGCAAGGGTATTTACAGCCCTTGGAAAGGTCTTATTCACCCCTGACTTCATGCTCAGCTAATCTTGGAAATACAATTGGTTTATTTTGTATAAATAAGCAAGAATGCTGGAAAAAACTAAATATCTTCATAAAACAAAACATTATGATACCAGAAACCCTTAGGAATAGCACTAATGCTTTTAAATGAAGGTTTTATTTGTCTCTGAGCTGCAAAAAGGAGTCACTAATGAGACGTCATTTAAATTCTAACACCTGTTTAATGGCAATTTTTCTCTATCCCCAAAGAGTAACTGTTTATGACTGTTTGCAGCTTTCCAAGTGTATCTACAAGAATTGTTTTTTTCATAAACAATGTGATGCCTTTTTTTCCCCTCATATGCCACAATAACATTACAACATATGATGAAAATTGTTGGTTGTGGCATTTTTCTATTAGATAGGTTTCATGATAGTGTTCCTTTCAAACACTAAAACTTAAACTTTTATAGTTCACATGGTAAATATTTATCACAAACTTCATGTTTACAGATGTATGAGTATATATAGGTATAAGAAAAAATAAAATTTCTAGTCATATTCTTTGCTGAATACGACTGAAATGACATTGGTGGAAAATATATTTCCCTCTATATTTTCTGTTATGAAAAGAAAATATATTCATAAATGAACTAACATACACACAGATTTCTAAGAATTGCAGAAAAGAAATGATTGTTGACTTTTTCTCAGACAAGCAAATAACTGAAAAGTGTCAGAAACAAAAACTGTACTTCTTTCGGTGATGTTATGATTTCTTTGTTCAGACAATTTTGTATTTGTGAAAAGAAACTACAGTAGTTCATTGCCACACCCATGTTTTCTTTAGGACTTCTTTAGAGGTAATGTACACTGTGTGGCTGATATATGAATTTTTTTTACTATTAAAATATTTCTCTTTAGGATCCGCCTCTTGGCATTTGTAATATTTCATACAGGTAACCTTCAGGACTAGTATTTTTTAAATACTTGCTTATCAGCAAAATAAATTTCGTATAACATATTTAAATCAAATGCCAGTCTTGAGAAATTCAACTACAATTAATTTCTTTAGAGTAACAGAGACCTGAGGACATGAATTGTTAGCAAGGTGATTATATGAGAGATCTCAAAGATGCTAGTTTTTAGGAAAGCTGAAGGTAACTTTTCTTTTAAGAATGTATATCTTTGACCCACTAAGAACCATTGTTTTGTTCCATGAATATGCTGGATAGGTGACAAAGTGATTCCTGTTTGTGTTAGGAAAGCAGAAAGTCACCCTGATGAAAAATGAGAGCAGGCCTGTGGATGAAACCTTCTGCTGAACTCTTTGGAATTTAAACTGAGTGCACCATGCTCACTGAAACAGAGAATGACTAAGCCATACAATGTTCAAAATGCGGACTTCAACAGTTCTGTAAAGCCTAAATATTCTGTACATTAAAGGAGGAAAGGAGAAAATTGTGCCAGATGTGATTGGATTTCCCATTGTGCTGAAAATTATTCTAAATTTGCTCCTCATGATCACTATTCTTTAGATTTCTTAGTACCAAATCATTTCCTTCCCTTCCTTCTCCAAGATTCACCCCCCAAGGTCATTATCTCCAATTTAAGGTGCTTTCTTCAATAAACAGGTTTGGATATTTTTCAGTTTTTAATATGCTCTTCTTTCTTTTTTTAACCATCTCTCTCTTTATATACATGTGTGTAATAAATAAACATAATATATTGAGAAACTGAAGTGTATTTACTCCTGGTTTATATACTTTTTATTTATAGATGGAATCTCAATGTGTAATAGTTGTGTTCTAATTACCCACTGGATTTATTCACAATCAGTTGATATATACCTTGCAATGAGCCCAGGGAAATAAGTATTATTTTTTCTTTACATTTCATTCCTTGACTTATGAAAGCCAAATATCCATTCTGTATGGAGAGATGAATCAGCAATCCATATAATATCTATTCATCATACATATTTCACAAGGAGGATATTGTGGTGACTGCAAAGTTCTTACAAAAATAATATGGAAATCCGGAACTTGATGTGGAGTGTCAGAGAGCCTCTTACTATTATTTACCTTATCAGCTCTTGCTTTCTGAAATCAATGGAAGGGCATCAAGTTCAGCTAATCCATATTTCTGAGTATGAAATTGAATTTATAGTCTGTAGTATGTTGACTACCGCTCGCATTTAAGGCATAATTGATTTTTATTGAAAAGCCAGCAGGCACATCAAAAATTTCCACAAACCACAAGGATGTTAAATTTTACCCTGTTTAGATAATAGTGTGGCTTTATTTATCCTTTAAAATGAAGCTTTTATATTTATATCAGGAAATGCTATGGAAGTGTGACTGATACCTTGTGAAACCATCAATCCATGGTTCTGTAAATCTGTACTGCACAGAAATAAGAAGCGTTATATTTCTAAGGTAAATGTCTATGGCTGCTTTGTTTTCAGGACAAATGGATAAATGGAATAATAAGTTTAGCACAGTGTCCTGTCATGTGACAAATTCTTTTCATTGAAATAGCAGTTTGCATCATTATTTTTCTCCCCTACATTTCTTCCACATGTCAGTTTTTCTCTACATTACAAATTACATATTTTTGTGTCTAGATTAATTTTTATACATGGGAAATATAATTGGTATTAAAGCTTTTATTTTGCTTAAAATTACATATAAAGTTAAGTAGTCTACCTTAGTGTGGGTGATACTCTGTTTCACTCAGATTCCATATATATTCACTAAGCCCATTTATTTTATCTGAAAGTTATGATGAAACAATTATTGAGTGCAACTGCCATAGACTGTGTAAACCCCAAATCAGTTGCATTGTGCATTTGTAAAACTTACTCTTTGACATACAAAGAACAAAACAAAGGGATGCAGGTATTGTTACTTGTGAAACTCTTCTACTGCAATACTGTTGTGATGGTTTTCACAGGAGAAGGCTTTTCATGGCCTAAGGAGAGTTTTGGAAATTCCTAGGACTGTTGTATATTCTTACAAAAACTGGATGGCATTAAATTAGGTTCACTACTGACTCTGGGATGAAGCCAAGGGAGATTAGACATTTGCAGCCTACAGGATGGTCTTGTGAATATAAATTGTTCCATTCTTTTTTTTTTTTTTTTTTTTTTTTTTTT
>NW_022900926.1:82232438-82244848 GCF_012274545.1 Fukomys damarensis | reverse complement strand
TTTTTTTTTTTTTTTTTTTTTTTTGGTACAGAGAATCAAATTCAGGTCCCAGTGCTTGACAGGCAGGTGCTGCACCATTGAGCTACATCCCAGGCCTGAAATTATCCTGTTCTTGTAGGACTCTTCGTATAGTTGAAAAAACTATTTATTACTACCTACATTTAGATCTATTTTCCTTTTACATGTAATTATAAGATTTTTATATTGTTTAACATGTGCTATTCTTGGCCAGCTCTTGGGAGGCTGAGGCAGGAAAATTGTCCTGATTACAAGGTCAGCCTGGGCTATATAGCGAGTTCAAGGCCAGCCTAGAAAACAAGTGAGACCTTGACTCAAAATAATAAAGAAACAAACAACAACAACAAAAGCATACTTTTTTTCAGAAATCAAATTATATAAGTTAAGAGAAATCTGTTATTCTGAAATTAAGCAAAAGCTGGTCACTTATGGCAACCTTCTTTGTGATATTTGTCACATCAGTATAGTAATATTACTTCAGTTTATGTTAGTAGCTGGTGCATGTATGAATGTACAGTGACTCCCTGCATACATATCAGCCCTTGACTTCATGTCTTTATATGTAGTAGGGCTTGAGGACTTCCATTCCAAATATGTGCTATTAGAATACACTTTCTTTTCATTTCTCTCATTTCATAGTTTCAGCACTGTATGATTTTTAAGTGATGTTCTTAAGTGGTTGTAATATCTATAAATTTCATTTCAGTATCATGGATGAGCCACAAAATATTTCTTGTAAAAAGGAAGCCCCAAGTCTGTTAAGGTTGTGCACAATTGTCTTACTGCATCAAGGTGCGAATGCATTAGTTGGAAAATTATAGATGATAAATCTAGAGATTATATAATAGAACAATTATTTTCAATAAGAAAAACAGTATCTCGGGGATTTTTAAATATGCAGTGATAAGCCCTTAGTGCCTACCTTCTTATGTGTATGGATGAAGACTGTTCAAAACAATTTGTCATATGCACAGGAATACAAAAGATGAAACCTAAAGAGATTATACATTAGTCTCTTAAGAGTAAAACTGACGGAAAGAAGCAGTATACCTTTCACAGAGGCAGATATTTTCAAAGCAATGTGTGACAGGTACAGGGGCAAATCCCGTTAATAAGTAAGAGGATTTGTGCTTGGTTCTGTCATATGCCACTTTGAAAGCCTACCCTCAAACTGTCTATAAATTTTTATGCCCATATCTTTCTCCTTGCTTTTTACACAGTATTTGATTATTTTTGTTCGCTATTTTCCCCTGCTTTATCTCACTGAATCACTTAATTTTTAAGAGGTTGATGTGTATTATGATTTTTGTAGCTACTATATTATTAACACAGTATTTGCAGTAATCTATTCATTTTTACAGTTTACTGCTTTGTTGTGGGAGATTTTTATATCTCTCTTGACTTCTAAATATATTAAAAAAAAACAATATGCCTCATGGAAATGAAGGAGGAACTAGCATTTATTATATTGGTTAGTATTTCCTTTTATTAAATAGTTATACATTTAAGGAAAAATATTAAAATGTACTACTGTGGCATGAATAATAAAATATGTGGGAAGAAAAGTTACTTGTTATTTTTACGTGTGAATTTTTTTAAAAAATCAATTGTTAAGCCTTTAGCTGTTTAAGTTTTCACAAAATGAAACCCAAACAATTTTCATTCCTAATGACTGTTGGACTATGTCTGCTTCTGGAACTTGATATTAATATCTGATCATATGAGATTTTATTGTTGTTGAGAGAAGATAAAAAAAGCCTATGTAGAACATCTCTCAGTCCATAAGCTTGTCTTGGTATTATGTGTTGATCTTCCTAGCTTGCCCATCATTTGTATTCTGGCATTGTATATTTGATAATTTTCCATTGAAATAAAAGAATTCTATGTCAGTTTTTCATCCATGAAATACTTTAAGTATAAATCTTGCATTTTGCTAGTAGAAATCAGTTTCTTGAAATTTCAGTATTAGGAAGATTTCAGTACTACTTTAATATTCTGAAGAAAAAGATATTGTCCATGAAAGATATTTTAAAGTTGGAAATTTCACATAGAAAAGTCATTACCTGTGCAATTTCTGTCTTTCTTTCTGAAGAACACTAATGATACCTAAAACTTCTGAATTTTGAAGACTAGAAAAAACATGCTACTGACTCAGGTAAAACTAGCAGAAAATAGAGCAGCAAGCTTTAAATTTCTGTACATCTTTCTGCAAATTAAATCTGAATTCAAGAATCAAATAACTAAAGTTCAAGTTATAGAAAATTTCTGAAAGTCAGTAAAAATATGAAAAATGAGATAGCTCCTTATGATATTTAACTACGTAAGATCAGTAGATCCTTTGATACAACTCTCTGGAAGGCAATTGGAGGCCACCTGGTTGGGATCAATTTAGACTTCAGGATCTTTATCTGTGTTGCTAAGGAAAAAAAAGCCAACATAATCTGTTTTCTATGCTCAAATACTTATTTTCTTAGAGATGAATTTAGATAGATGTAGACACAGCTAAGACCTCAACATAAAATGACACTTGTTTGAAATCATTATCTGAGAAAGCTAAGTGAGCAAATACATACTGCAGCTGTTCATTTAATAAGTAACAAAAATTTACATTTATTATGGCCTTGATCTTTTAAAGCTCTTCCATAACCATTGACATTAGCGTCACTTAATACCAAAAACCTCCCTGAGATATAGGTCTTCCTATTCTTGACCTGATGCAATTTCTATTAACCATGAGCACAGAGACAGGAATATTAACATAGGAAATCTAGGCTGATATGCACTATATCGGGGGATTTTACAATCATGTTTCATTTATTTATTTATTTGTTGTTGTTTTGTTTTTGTTTTTTGAGTTGGGTTCTCACTATGTAGTTGAGACTGACCTGCAACTCACTATGTAGCCCAGGCTGGTCTTGAACTCACAGTGATCCTCCTCCCTCAGCCTCCCAAGTGCTGGAATTACAGGCATGCACCACCACACCCAGAGCCATGTTTCACTTAATTATCACCATTAATTTGGGGATAGAAAATTGAAAAACAATTTATTTTATGTTCGATGAACTAGGTTTGAATACTGCCTTTGTCACATGATAAGTAGTTGTGTATCTTTAGTGAAGTCACTTGGATAGTTTCTGAGCCTGTTTCCTTACATCTAAAATGGGAATACTATCTACCTTGTATACTTTTTAAAAAAATTATAAGATTACATATGCTAAGTATATGGTTAACAGAACAATATAAAGCTCCTGATTAATGATCCATGCCAAATAAATGGTGTTTGACATTTTACAGAAGAAGAAAAAGAAGGTTGAAGAGTTAATAATGTTCATAGAATTAGAATATCTCTGAAGAAGTTATTGAATTTGTATCTGCCCCAAAGCATTATAGCATGGGTGTTCAAACTTTTGTCTTGATTGGGCCTCATAGAATGAAGGAGAATCATCATGGGCCTCATGTAAAATATATAATGCAATTAGTGTATATAAGTGACAAAGTACCTTTATTTTTATTATTTATTGTTTTTATTATATCACTAAAAGAAAATAATGTAAGCTCAAATTCAATAATTAAATGAGAAAACCTACATAACTGCTTAATACCACTACATGTCTGTCTTCACAGACATGTCACAAACATGTAGGTAGAACTACTATTAATTATCATTAGTCACTGTTTTACTCCAATTCATACAAGTTTATGTAATCTCTGATATGTGCAGGTTTGAATTAGACTGTGTGTGGAGATGGAGGTAGAACTGCAGTATTCCCTTCCATGCACCTATTTCTATGGTTGCCTGCATTGTTCAAGCTTGAGCACCACAGAATTATGAGTCAGGAAAAATATTGCTAGAAGTCACATGGTAATGTTACAATTTAAGATTTTATGTGACTGTATTGCTAGCTGTCTAGGACCTCACGTGTCTCATAAGCCTTGGTTGGACACACCTTCCTTGCACTGTACTCTCCTGCATTCTAATATCACTTTTTTTGTGAGGGTGGGACAGGGTTTCACTATGTAGCTTAGACTGGTCTTGAAATATCAGCAATATTCCTGTCTCAGTCTCCAGAGTGCTGGAATAATAGGTGTGTGTCATCATGCCTGGTTACTTATTTGTAGAAACAATTTCCATAGTTCTTTTGCCTTTATAAGATTAATCCAAATGTTAGATTATGTAGCAATTTTACATATCATTATTTCTTATCCTCAAACTGTTAGCGCAGCGCAAAAGATGGGAGTGCAGAAAAAGTAATATTGGGGCCAGGGATTTAGCTCAATGGTTTTGCCGCTTGCCCTGCAAGCACAAGGACTTGAGTTTGATCCCAGGTACCAAAAAAAAAAAAAGAAAGAAAGAAAAAAGTAATATTGATGGTATCCTATAATTCCTATGAAAACATGAATGTAAAGTACTGGATCTGAACACATATATTTCCATTGCTTGTAGTATATTTTATTAGTGTTATGGTTTAGATATAAAACATCATGCAAAAGTCTCATGTTGTTTGGAAGATGATTGGGTCATGGAACTACAGTGCTTATCAATGGATTCATCCTTGGATAAGTTCAGAACCTGAATGTGCTGATAGGAGGTTAGGCCTGGTTTGAGGTGGGTCACTGGGAGCATCACCTGGAAGGTTGTATTTTTTCGTCTATGTTTCCTCCATTCTCTCTCTGCTTCATGGATGCCATGAGGTGCGAATTGCTCCTCCACCATGACTTCCTGGTATGCTGTTCTGCTATACATGGAATGAAACCTCTGAAAATCATGGGCCAAAATAGCCTCTTTTCTTTTTAAGTTCTGGGTATTGGTTTTTGTCCCAATGATGGGAAAATAATATAAAAATTGATATCAGATAAGTGAGATCATTGCTGTGACTCTGCCTAATCATATGGTTTAAAAGCTCTTTAATTTGTCTGTGGGAGGAGTTTGGAAAAATTTGGAAAAGTAGGTTAGGAACCGTAGAAGGCTATAAACTGGGTATCATGGGAAATTCCTTTTGGAGCTCAGAAGATTTTGATAAGAACATGAATGCGAAAGACCAGCTCAGGAGGTTTCAAATAGAAAAAAATAACTGTGTTTGAGACTGGACTAAAGGCTATGCATTTTATGTTCTGGCAAGGAACTTATCTACATTTTGTCCAACCCTAAAGATTTTGTTTGAGACTGAATTTAAAGATAGGGGACTAATCTGCCAGAGGAAATTACCAAGCAGCCTGACAGACAGGTTACTGTTGGCTGCTTTTAACCAGATGTACAGTGATAAGTAGGAATAAAGAGCCAATTTGAATGATTTGAAAAATCTGAAACTTGGCCAGGAAGCAGATTTGGGGTCATGGAGATCGTAATTGCTGAAAGGATTAGTGTTAAAAAGAAGACAAGTTCTTTACAGCAGAACAATAGGAAAGATGGCTTGAAAACATTTCAGGAATCAGTGAGTCTCTGCTATTTGAAGACCTCAGGGTGAAAAATCTGTAAAGCTTTCTTTTGAGAAGAGAGCCTCTGGGCCCTCTGCTGGAACAGAGCAGCCTAGGAATTTGTTTCCTTGGGTTAATTTCACCTTGCTCAACCATTCAGATACTCAGAAGTCACTGCAGCCATGGTCCAAAAGGGCCCAGCTACTACTCAGGATGGAAGCAGATATTGGTATCAATCAGGTAACTCTGGTTTTCCAGGCTTGTAGAACACAAGAGTTGTTGTGGCAGGGAGTGCTGCGACCAGATTTCATAATAAGGCTTAGGAGAAGAGTACTGTGCCCCTGAGGAGGCAGTGTATGACGCCCTGAGAGTGAAGCTGAGAGTGTGCTGAGTGGAGGCTGCAGGAATCTGGAGATACGAAGAATGGGACATGTCTGCTGACGGAAACCAAAGGTATTAAGTATAGCCAGCCACAGAGAAAGGCTATGTAGCTGAAACCAGCAAGGACTTGGGCAGGCAGGTATTATACTGCACCACAATGTTCTGTGATTACATCTCACCGAAACCTTCACTGGGTGCTCCACATGAAACTACAGGAATTAATGTTTATCTTACTGGTTTTCACTCTTACTTTGGTCCAATTTTTGTTTATTTTCTTATTCTTACTTTTTGGAATAGAAACGTTTACTATGTGCCATTGGATATTAACTTTGTTTTTACTATTTAATAGGGGCTCACAGATAAGAGTTTTCTGTGAGTCTCAGAGGAGATTTTGGACTTGAACTTTTCCACAATGCCTAAACTTAAGATTTGGTAACTCTTAGAGATACACTAAATTAATTTTATGTAATGGATGGACAGGAGTCTTTGGGGATGTGGTTCAGGAATTGAATGTTATGGTTGATATCTAAAATGTCACCCCAAAGTCTCATGTGTTTGAAAAGTGATTAAATCATTGATGGCATTATGCTCATCAGTGGACTCGCCTGCTAGTGTGTTCGTAGCTTCATGTGCTATTAGGAGGTTGGGACTGGTTGGAGGTAGGTCACCGGTAGCATCATCTGGAAGGATGTGTTCCTGTCCTTGGCTCTTCCATTCTCTCTCTGCTTCCTGGATGACATGGTGTGAGCAGTGCTTCTCCATTGTGCTCTTTCATCATGGCATTCTTCCTTAGTGAGCCAGAGACTGAGTCATCTAAAAACTACAATCCAAAATAAACATCTTCTCCTTTAAGTTGTGGGTGTTGGGTATTTTGTCCCTACAACAGGGAAGTGACTGATGAAAATTAGTAATACCACCAACCCAAGGAACTGGAAGCATCTAGTCTTTACTTTGTCACTACATATATGTGATTGTGGACTATACTATTCAGGTCTATAAATATTTGTTGTGAACTTGTTTTGCGTAGGAGGATCCTAGAATAAAAAAAAAAAAAAACTTGAGACTATCTAACAGGAAGTTCCTGTCACGGAGTATCGGGCAAGTCCTGGATACATAGTGAATTGTAGTAAGTTAAAGTGTACGTAAGTGCACTTGGGTAACTTGATAAATTTAGAATTCCATCAAAGGGAATTCTAAAAGCCCTGAATGTGAGTGTTTTATTTGAGACACCCTCAGAAGACAGACAATATTTGATAAGAGGAGAGAAGCAGAGTCCTGAGGTGGGAGATCACTGGATATTGTTGGGAAGTTCTCCACTTTGATCAGCACATTGCACAATTTAGAAAGAGAGTGAAAGAGGACATTGAAATCATGTGTTTGGTTTACCCAAACCATGCCAATCTTAAGCTAGATCAATGAGGTAATGTCAAGATATTTTGACTATGATTTAAAATAATGATTGCTGGGTAATAGAAAGTAACTCAAAGATCAGTAGAAGATGAACTAACTGACTCTGGGAAATTTGGACCAAAGGAAGCTTATCAAGGAATCAAAATTTATAATATGTAATGATTTTGCAACACATCCCCTTTTAAATTTATCAAGAAGTCAATAGCCTTGGCTTCATTTAGTTTATAAAGCTTTCCTAACTTTTTTTGAGGTGATAGTTCCCTAATTGTGTTCTGTTGATTGCTGGTTTTCCTGTGTAACAATATGTCCTATGTCAATTAAAAGAGTAAAAAAGTTCTGTAGTGGAGAAAACTTGTAAATACTAAGTGAAATCAGAGTAGAGGTTGTTTTTGGCAAGTCTTCTCAGAAATATGTTATGCTAATTTTCATTATGTATTTCCAAGATGGGAAACTGTGGGAATTATTCTTTATATTGTTATGTGACTAAGGAAGCTTTCTAGATTATATCTTCTGACATCTGAGTTGTATGAAATATTTTTTAAAATGTATGTCCTATGAGAAAAGGAAAAAACGGAAACAAAGTCTATGTAAATAGGGAAGGGTGGAGGGGGTGAAGGGAGGGCAGGGGAATGGGGAAAAAATAAAAGCCAAGATACAACATGTAAATATACAAGATCCCAGTGATGAACGTAGTGGTATTGCATACCTAAGATGTACCAATAAATGTAAAGAAAAAAATGTATGTGCTATGATATAACTACAGTATTATCTACTCAATTTGTAATAAGCCTTAGTTCTCTGTCTTAAATGATCCAAACAATATAACTTTAGATGCCCACTTGGTACTTACAATATTTTCAGTGGGACATTTTATCCCAATACTTTCTTCAAGAGTAAATAGGAAAACAAACGTATAAACCATTTGTTCAAGTCACTCTTACTGGTGCTAATGTTTAAAGTGAGAAGATATGTTTCCTTGACTTAAAGGATTGTTTGGTGCTTGTTGTGGTCCATTATAGTAGTGTCTACACTTTATCTAGAAAGATAATTCTCTTTGACTTATTTGGAAATTTTTAGAGGGAAACAGAGAAGTGAGATGGCCTAATTAACTAGAGAGTAGGTTAGAGCTATCAACACCAGCCAGTTAAAGAGGTGGTAGATGTCATGATCAGAATATCCATATATCTATCAAAGATATCTTGAAATTATCCCTTCAGGCAAAGAGTTTTTAGGAAAGTCTTAAGTAAGATATGATACTTGTCAAAGGAAAATAAGAAAATTGTTCTAGGTGGTTAGGACTGTGAAAAGGAGGCGAAGAGGTCACAGGAGGCAATCAACAGAGAAAGTAAGAGAGGAAAGGAGTGGTACTAACCCATGGGGACTTGGACAGGTAACTTAAACTTCATCTGAGTGATAATGAAACCACAGTAAAGAAATTCAAGAAAAGAATGCAAAGTTCTTTATCATGCAAAACCAATCTTCTTGAGATACAATTCTGAATGGACTAGTGAATGTTTACAGGGTAGAAGTTTGTAATAAAATGGCAAAGCATTTAAAATGAGGAGAGATCCAAGAGTGATGTATGCTGTACTTCATGGCTTGCTCTTCTTTGCCATAGCCTGTTTACACTTTGCTGCCAAATGTACTAACAGTTCCCTCTGCTGCCTACTAGCAAGATGGCGATAGCACAGTCAACATTGCTTGATTTAGTGGTAGCTATTTTAGCCATCTTAGAGAAATAGAAATGAGACATATGCTTTTTCATTAACTATTCTATAGACTTGGAAGTATGACAATATTTCACCTTATTGGTCTGTAAAAAACCAAAGTATACCTCATCAGAAATTGAAAGTAATTTTATCTGACTGATTTTTTTTCATATTTGCTAGAACAAAAAAGAGTTTGTCTATTTTAGTCCCCACAAAATATTTGAAAATAAAAAATCTAAATATGTATGGTTCAGTGGCAACATCAACAGCATATATGAGCTCCCTTTCAAGTTTATGTGTGGTGTGTATCTTGGGCCAAGCACATTCTGGCTATAGGACTTGTGCCAAATTATTTATTTTGCTCTCCCTTGCTTTATTCATCACTAAAAGTAATATTTTCATGGTAGGGCTGTCTTTCTGCTTGAAAAATATGGTATATGTAAGGACATCAGAAACATTCTGAGACAATCAAGAACAAGTTCAAATTTTACACTTTTAGTTCTTGGATTTTTTTCCACTCATTTAGCCAAATAATATTTATTGATAACAATTTAAAAAAACCACTTGAGTGTTAGTAATGCAGCAGTGTAGAAAACAGAAAAAGTTCCTGTCCTTATGTAAGTTACATTCCAGTTAGGCAAGACTGATAATAAATAAGCAAGGGACATATAATATATAAGCTATTGATAAATGCCATAGTTTTAGTAGTCAAATTACTATATTTTAAATCATTGGTAGTTCTTCTAGATAGTCTAAAGCAGTGAATGCTTTATCTGTATGCTATTTGATACATTTCTAATTTGAGTGAATATGAAGACAGATACCTTAGTGTCAGAGTACAGCACTATGGCCATATAATGTATGACCCAAAGCAAGATTGTTTGAGAGTAAAAAGGGAGTTGTGTGTATCATCTAGGAATAATAGGTGCAAATCAAGACCATGTCAGCGTACTGAGGAGATGTAATTATGTAAGTCGTCTGGGACTTGAACAGAAGTATGTTGGTCAGGTGGTAGTGATGCCAATTTCGTATTGTGTTGGTACCATTAGGCAAAAATTATACTCTAGCTATTAAATATACTGGTAAGGTAAGATTGATGGTGGCCACAGGCCAATTTTGTCAGTAAGCAGCTCAGAGTCCAGTGAGCTCATTCTCCTGGTGGAAGTAAACTATGGTGGTTTCCGCCTTGGTTTGCCCATCTGCAAGGCCGTCAGATTGCACCTTCATATGGTTTTGCTGTGCTCGGCAGCCTGGCTCCTAAAAGGCAAGAGGTTGTCCTTGGTTGGGAATCCAGTAAAATTATCTTTCCAGGAGCCCACAGTGAGACTACGCTGGATAAGTGGGAGGATAATTTCTGGCTTATTTGGGGTTTGGTGAATGGCAGTAGGATTCAGACACCAACGAGGCTGGGGAGTTTGAGTTTTCAGAGCTTGCTAACTTATCTTTGTTGGAGGTTGGTCCAGGCTCCTTCCTCTTGAGTTTCCCATCAGTTAGCTCAATTCCTTCTTTGTCTGCGATTAGGGGAGAAAAAAACCCTAATAGCTGAGTTTTCTAAAGGGGGATGAAGAAAAAAAAAACTATATGTGAATCTCACAGAAAAAAAGGTTCCATCTTTCAAATAAATGTGAATGAAATGATGACTGACATGTCAGCCTTTTTTCTCTTTACCTTAAATCGGGTGCTTTTTGTCAGTTATTGCTGAAGGTAATCATAGCTCCCATGTGCATAATATTTTAAAGCATAAAAAATCCTTAAGATTTAAAATCTGCTTTCAGTGATGACAATGTCCTTGTCAGATATGTTAAGTATCATCATCATCCTCTCTCTCTCCCTCTCTCTCTCTCTCTCTCTCTCTCTCTCTCTCTCTATATAAAAAAAAATATATATATATACATACACATATATATGTGGCAATATTATTTTGTAGGCATTGAGATAGTAGAAGATTTATGTGGGGAATTTAAGGAGAGTTTGAACTAAATTTTGGCCAATTCTGATTCCTACATAGTTCTTTCTGTACTCAGAAACACACCATTCTCTTGTTAAATGCATTTTAAAAGTCACTGTTTGCTTAATAATTTTGAAAGTGTTGTTTTAGTTTGGATTTGCTTTTTGAAATCTGTGCTTTCTTTACCAAGGGAATTGTTAATCCATTCCTTCCTTCTTTATACCACCACTTATATATCTACCCAAAATACACACTCTTTTATATTGAATGGTTGTAATTCAAATAACTCCCATAGACAAGATGTTACTGATAATTATACAGTCTTTATTCCCTAGTAATAATAAGTACAACAGCAATAATATTTACATGGTTCTAAGAAGTTTACATCTATCAGCTTATTTAAACGTTTCTAGTATGTCAGAGTTAGATAGGATTATCCCTGCTACAGATACAAATGCAGTTAAATAACTTTTATGAATCTGAACTTGGGGCTTTTTGAAACCTGCTCTTAGAAATATTTGCTGTTGTTCAAAAGGTGCACAGTGAAATAATTCAGCACACTATGGATAAAATTATACACTGTGAATGACCTTGACTCATCTCTACTCTCTGTGTCTGTGACGGATCTGCATCATGGCTTGGATACGCTATCAATGACACTCATCTCCTGTGTCTTTAGCTGCATGGTAGTGGTTGCTTTGAGTTTCTGTGAAAACTAATTTGCTCTTCACTTCATGAAATTAATTCACCTGATATTTTGTGACTAATCACTATATTTTTTCTCATTGAGTTTATTGGTACACTTTAGGTATACAGTACAGTTACATTCATCATTGGGATCTTGTACCTTTACATGACAGGTCTTGGTTCTCATTTTTCCCCTTACCCCTGCCCTCCTTTCACCCCCTCATAGCTTTTAGAATACAAATTTTGAACTCCTTTCCTTAAATTTATTCCTGTTGTCTTCTTTATTTGTTATTATAAATGGAATTGTTTTCTTAATTTTGTCTTTGGATTGTTCATTGCTTGTATATAATACTACAATTGATTTTTAGTGTACTATAATATCTTACAACCTAATCATTATATTTTTTATATTGTTCTGGACATTGAGGAAAATAGATGAGCAAGAAGGTCATGTTTTTTATTCCTGGTACCTGGAAAATTGTACACAATCAATATCATACCTCTGTGAATTTAAAATATCTTGTACCTGCTTTATGATACATAGTAGTGATCGTGCTTTATCAGAGCTATATTTAATGATATTACTCTAGAATGTCCTCTTTCCAGATGATGATTAAGATGCTAATAAAGAAAATGGTGTCAGGTACCACAGCAGTAACAGAATTTTGCTGTTTTCTGGATATTATTCTTTTATTTATTTTTTTTAATGGAATGTGCTGAATGTCTATAATTTTGTTCAGATGACTGCAGAACTTGGAAAATCTGTTGCTGCTACTGATGCATAACATACTGCTATTATTGGTCTTTTTATATAAATATATATATACATATATATATATGTA
>NW_022900926.1:82232023-82232308 GCF_012274545.1 Fukomys damarensis | reverse complement strand
AATTAAGGATTATTTTAATCTTACATCATTGCCTTTTCTCTTTTACTTTCCTTTTTAGTTTTATTTGAGGAATCCCTATTTTTAATGTTCATACAGAGATTGCTTTAACTGAAATACTGAATAGTTTTTCTGGTGTGAAAAACTATAATAGTACACAGGATCCTAATGAGATAATTAATAATATGAAATAGAAAGTAAAGGGCTAAAGGTGTATGGAAAGTGGGAAGGGTGGGGGAAAGGTAATAAGGGAGAGGAAAAAATATGAGAAATTGAAAAAATGGAAAT